>NW_027464805.1:72500-152500 GCF_043290135.1 Rhipicephalus microplus
TTGGGTGTTGTTGGGTTGGGTTGGGTTGGGTTAGGTTGGGTTAGGTTAGGTTAGGTTACGTTAGGTTAGGTTAGGTTAGGTTACGTTAGGTTATGTTAGGTTAGGTTAGGTTAGGTTACGTTAGGTTAGGTTAGGTCAGGAAAGGTTAGGTTACGTTAGAATAGGTTAGGTTAGGTTAGGTTACGTTAGGTTAGGTTAAGTTAGGTTAGGTTAGGTTAGGTTAGGTTTGGTTAGGTTAGCTTAGGTTAGGTTAGGTTGGGTTGGGTTGGGTTAGGTTAGGTTAGGTTAGGTTAGGTTGGGTTAGGTTAGTTTAGGTTAGGTTAGGTTAGGTTAGGTTGGGTTGGGTTGGGTTAGGTTAGGTTAGGTTAGGTAAGGTTAGGTTAGGTTAGGTTAGGTTACGTTAGGTTAAGGTATGAACCGTCGTAAAACCGCATTAAACAATGTCACTTAGTGAGATGCAGTGATTTCACCTTTACAGGTTGGGAACTGTGATATCTAATGTGAAAGCGCTTGAAACCGTCGTATTGTTGTAGAAAGCAATGTAAAGTAGCGAGTAAAACGTTTTCTAACGATAGAAGTGCGAAGGTTATGTTAGGTTGAGTTATGTTATTTTAAGCTAGGTAGCGTCGTGAAACTACCAAAAACAACGTCATCTAACGAGATAGTGTTGTTTTATTGCGAGTACGAAACTGCGATAGGTGAAATGTTGTGAAAGCACACAAAATGGCATGAACAAGCCAAATACTGCGTGTTGTACCGTTACAAGTGCGAAACTGCTATGTTGTGATATTCTCGTTAAAGCGCATGCAAGCATCGTGAAACCTTAAAGAACGATGTCATTTAGCGAGATACAGCGTTCTGAACTGTAATAAGTTGGTGAGAAACTGTGAGGTCAAGCAAATATCGTAATTGTGAACGAAACAGTGTAATTGAGCGTATTTAGATACAAGTGCGAATGTTAGGTTAGGTTGAGATATCAACCGTCGTAAAACCGCATTAAACAATGTCACTTAGTGAGATGTAGTGTTTTTCAACATTACAAGTCGGGAACTACGATATCTAATGTGAAAGCGCATGAAACCGTCGTAATCTTGTAGAAAACAGTGTAAAGTTGCGAGTAAAACGTTTTCTAACGATAGAAGTGCGAAGGTTAGCTTGAGTTATGTTAGTTTAAGCTATGTAACGTCGTGAGACCACCAAAAAGGACGTCAACTAACGAGATAGCGTTGTTTTATTGCATGTACGTAACTGCAATAGGTGAAATGTTGTGAAAGTACACAAAACGGCTTGAACAAGCCAGATACTGCGTGTTGTACCGTTACAAGTGCGAAACTGCTATAATGTGATATTCTTGTTAAAGCGCATGCAAGCATCGTGAAACCTTAAAGAACGATGTCATTTAGCGAGATACAGCGTTCTGTACTGCAATAAGTTGGTGAAAAACTGTGAGGTTATGCAAATATCGTAATTGTGAACGAAACAGTGTAATAGAGCGTTTTTCCATACAAGTACGAATGTTAGGTTAGGTTAAGATATGAACCGTCGTAAAACCGCATTAAACAATGTCACTTAGTGAGATGCAGTGTTTTTCACCATTACAAGTCGGGAACTGCGATATCTAATGTGAAAGCGCTTGCAAACGTCGTTAGGTTAGGTTAGGTTAGGTTAGGTTACGTTAGGTTAGGTTTGGTTAGGTTAGGTTAGGTTTGGTTATGTTAGGTTAGGTTGGGTTAGGTTAGGTTAGGGTAGGTTAGGTTAAGATATGAACCGCGCTAAAACCGCATTAAACAATGTCACTTAGTGGGATGCAGTGTTTTTCACCTTTACAAGTTGGGAACTGCGATATCTAATGTGAAATCGCTTGAAACCGTCGTAATGTTGTAGAAAGCAATGTAAAGTAGCGAGTAAAACGTTTTCTAACGATAGAAGTGCGAAGGTTATGTTAGGTTGAGTTATGTTAGTTTAAGCTAGGTAGCGTCGTGAAACCACCAAAAACGACGTCATCTAACGAGATAGTGTTGTTTATTGCGAGTACGAAACTGCGATAGGTGAAATGTTGTGAAAGCACACAAAACGGCATGAACAAGCCAAATACTGCGTGTTGTACCGTTACAAGTGCGAAACTGCTATGTTGTGACATTCTCGGTAAAGCGCATGCAAGTATCGTGAAACCTTAAAGAACGATGCCATTTAGCGAGATACAGCGTTCTGTACTGTAATAAGTTGGTGAGAAACTGTGAGGTCAAGCAAATATCGTAATTGTGAACGAAACAGTGTAATTGAGCGTCTTTAGATACAAGTGCGAATGTTAGGTTAGGTTGACATATCAACCATCGTAAAACCGCATTAAACAATGTCACTTAGTGAGATGTAGTGTTTTTCAACATTACAAGTCGGGAACTACGATATCTAATGTGAAAGCGCATGAAACCGTCGTAATCTTGTAAAAAACATTGTAAAGTGGCGAGTAAAACGTTTTCTAACGATAGAAGTGCGAAGGTTAGGTTAGGTTAGGTTAGTTTAGGCTAGGTAGCGTCGTGAAACTACCAAAAACGACGTCATCTAAAGAGATAGTGTTGTTTTATTGCGAGTATTAAACTGCGATAGGTGAAATGTTGTGAAAGCACACAAAACGGCATGAACAAGCCAAATACTGCGTGTTTTACCGTTACAAGTGCGAAACTGCTATATTGTGATATTCTCGTTAAAGCGCATGCAAGCATCGTGAAACCTTAAAGAACAATGTCATTTAGCGAGATACAGCGTTCTGTACTGCAATAAGTTGGTGAAAAACTGTGAGGTTATGCAAATATCGTAATTGTGAACGAAACAGTGTAATAGAGCGTTTTTCAATACAAGTACGAATGTTAGGTTAGGTTAAGATATGAACCGTCGTAAAACCGCATTAAACAATGTCACTTAGTGACATGCAGTGTTTTTCACCATTACAAGTCGGGAACTGCGATATCTAATGTGAAAGCGCTTGCAAACGTCGTTAGGTTAGGTTAGGTTAGGTTAGGTTAGGTTAGGTTAGGTTAGGTTACGTTAGGTTAGGTTTGGTTAGGTTAGGTTAGGTTAGGTTATGTTAGGTTAGGTTGGGTTAGGATAGGTTAGGTTACGTTAGGTTAAGGTATGAACCGTTGTAAAACCGCAATAAACAATGTCACTTAGTGAGATGCAGTGTTTTTCACCTTTACAAGTTGGGAACTGCGATATCTAATGTGAAAGCGCTTGAAACCGTCGTAATGTTGTAGAAAGCAATGTAAAGTAGCGAGTAAAACGTTTTCTAACGATAGAAGTGCGAAGGTTATGTTAGGTTGAGTTATGTTAGTTTAAGCTAGGTAGCGTCGTGAAACCACCAAAAACGACGTCATCTAACGAGATAGTGTTGTTTTATTGCGAGTACGAAACTGCGATAGGTAAAATGTGAAAGCACACAAAACGGCATGAACAAGCCAAATACTGCGTGTTGTACCGTTACAAGTGCGAAACTGCTATGTTTTGACATTCTCGGTAAAGCGCATGCAAGTATCGTGAAACCTTAAAGAACGATGTCATTTAGCGAGATACAGCGTTCTGTACTGTAATAAGTTGGTGAGAAACTGTGAGGTCAAGCAAATATCGTAATTGTGAACGAAACAGTGTAATTGAGCGTCTTTAGATACAAGTGCGAATGTTAGGTTAGGTTGACATATCAACCGTCGTAAAACCGCATTAAACAATGTCACTTAGTGAGATGTAGTGTTTTTCAACATTACAAGTCGGGAACTACGATATCTAATGTGAAAGCGCATGAAACCGTCGTAATCTTGTAGAAAACATTGTAAAGTTGCGAGTAAAACGTTTTCTAACGATAGAAGTGCGAAGGTTAGGTTAGGTTAGGTTAGTTTAAGCTAGGTAGCGTCGTGAAACTACCAAAAACGACGTCATCTAACGAGATAGTGTTGTTTTATAGCGAGTATTAAACTGCGATAGGTGAAATGTTGTGAAAGCACACAAAACGGCATGAACAAGCCAAATACTGCGTGTTCTACCGTTACAAGTGCGAAACTGCTATATTGTGATATTCTCGTTAAAGCGCATGCAAGCATCGTGAAACCTTAAAGAACAATGTCATTTAGCGAGATACAACGTTCTGTACTGATAAGTTGGTGAAAAACTGTGAGTTTATGCAAATATGGTAATTGTGAACAAAACAGTGTAATAGAGCGTTTTTAGATACAAGTGCGAATGTTAGGTTAGGTTAAGATATGAACCGTCGTAAAACCGCATTAAACAATGTCAATTAGTGAGATGCAGTGTTTTTCACTATTAAAAGTCGGGAACTGCGATATCTAATGTGAAAGCGCTTGCAACCGTCGTTAGGTTAGGTTAGGTTAGGTTTTGTTAGGTTAGGTTAGGTTAGGTTAGGTTAGATTAGGTTAGGTTGGGTTGAGTTGGGTTAGGTTAGGTTAGGTTAGGTTGGGTTAGGTTAGGTTAGGTTAGGTTACGTTAGCTTAGGTTAGGTTACGTTAGGTTAGGTTAGGTTAGGTTAGGTTACGTTAGGTTAGGTTAGGTTAGGTAAGGATAATTTGGTTAGGTTTGGTAAGGTTAGGTTAGGTTAGGTTAGGTTGGGTTGGGTGTTGTTGGGTTGGGTTGGGTTGGGTTAGGTTGGGTTAGGTTAGGTTAGGTTACGTTAGGTTAGGTTAGGTTAGGTTACGTTAGGTTATGTTAGGTTAGGTTAGGTTAGGTTACGTTAGGTTAGGTTAGGTCAGGAAAGGTTAGGTTACGTTAGGATAGGTTAGGTTAGGTTAGGTTACGTTAGGTTAGGTTAAGTTAGGTTAGGTTAGGTTAGGTTCGGTTTGGTTAGGTTAGCTTAGGTTAGGTTAGGTTGGGTTGGGTTGGGTTAGGTTAGGTTAGGTTAGGTTAGGTTGGGTTAGGTTAGTTTAGGTTAGGTTAGGTTAGGTTAGGTTGGGTTGGGTTGGGTTAGGTTAGGTTAGGTTAGGTAAGGTTAGGTTAGGTTAGGTTAGGTTACGTTAGGTTAAGGTATGAACCGTCGTAAAACCGCATTAAACAATGTCACTTAGTGAGATGCAGTGATTTCACCTTTACAGGTTGGGAACTGTGATATCTAATGTGAAAGCGCTTGAAACCGTCGTATTGTTGTAGAAAGCAATGTAAAGTAGCGAGTAAAACGTTTTCTAACGATAGAAGTGCGAAGGTTATGTTAGGTTGAGTTATGTTATTTTAAGCTAGGTAGCGTCGTGAAACTACCAAAAACAACGTCATCTAACGAGATAGTGTTGTTTTATTGCGAGTACGAAACTGCGATAGGTGAAATGTTGTGAAAGCACACAAAATGGCATGAACAAGCCAAATACTGCGTGTTGTACCGTTACAAGTGCGAAACTGCTATGTTGTGATATTCTCGTTAAAGCGCATGCAAGCATCGTGAAACCTTAAAGAACGATGTCATTTAGCGAGATACAGCGTTCTGAACTGTAATAAGTTGGTGAGAAACTGTGAGGTCAAGCAAATATCGTAATTGTGAACGAAACAGTGTAATTGAGCGTATTTAGATACAAGTGCGAATGTTAGGTTAGGTTGAGATATCAACCGTCGTAAAACCGCATTAAACAATCTCACTTAGTGAGATGTAGTGTTTTTCAAAATTACAAGTCGGGAACTACGATATCTAATGTGAAAGCGCATGAAACCGTCGTAATCTTGTAGAAAACATTGTAAAGTTGCGAATAAAACGTTTTCTAACGATAGAAGTGCGAAGGTTAGGTTAGGTTAGGTTAGGTTAAGCTAGGTAGCGTCGTGAAACTACCAAAAACGACGTCATCTAACGAGATAGTGTTGTTTTATTGCAAGTATTAAACTGCGATAGGTGAAATGTTGTGAAAGCACACAAAACGGCATGAACAAGCCTAATACTGCGTGTTCTACCGTTACAAGTGCGAAACTGCTATGTTGTGATATTCTCGTTAAAGCGCATGCAAGCATCGTGAAACCTTAAAGAACGATGTCATTTAGCGAGATACAGCGTTCTGTACTGCAATAAGTAGGTGAAAAACTGTGAGGTTTTGCAAATATCGTAATTGTGAACGAAACAGTGTAATAGAGCGTTTTTCCATACAAGTACGAATGTTAGGTTAGGTTAAGATATGAACCGTCGTAAAACCGCATTAAACAATGTCACTTAGTGAGATGCAGTGTTTTTCACCATTACAAGTCGGGAACTGCGATATCTAATGTGAAAGCGCTTGCAAACGTCGTTAGGTTAGGTTAGGTTAGGTTAGGTTACGTTAGGTTAGGTTTGGTTAGGTTAGGTTAGGTTTGGTTATGTTAGGTTAGGTTGGGTTAGGTTAGGTTAGGGTAGGTTAGGTTAAGATATGAACCGCGCTAAAACCGCATTAAACAATGTCACTTAGTGGGATGCAGTGTTTTTCACCTTTACAAGTTGGGAACTGCGATATCTAATGTGAAATCGCTTGAAACCGTCGTAATGTTGTAGAAAGCAATGTAAAGTAGCGAGTAAAACGTTTTCTAACGATAGAAGTGCGAAGGTTATGTTAGGTTGAGTTATGTTAGTTTAAGCTAGGTAGCGTCGTGAAACCACCAAAAACGACGTCATCTAACGAGATAGTGTTGTTTATTGCGAGTACGAAACTGCGATAGGTGAAATGTTGTGAAAGCACACAAAACGGCATGAACAAGCCAAATACTGCGTGTTGTACCGTTACAAGTGCGAAACTGCTATGTTGTGACATTCTCGGTAAAGCGCATGCAAGTATCGTGAAACCTTAAAGAACGATGCCATTTAGCGAGATACAGCGTTCTGTACTGTAATAAGTTGGTGAGAAACTGTGAGGTCAAGCAAATATCGTAATTGTGAACGAAACAGTGTAATTGAGCGTCTTTAGATACAAGTGCGAATGTTAGGTTAGGTTGACATATCAACCATCGTAAAACCGCATTAAACAATGTCACTTAGTGAGATGTAGTGTTTTTCAACATTACAAGTCGGGAACTACGATATCTAATGTGAAAGCGCATGAAACCGTCGTAATCTTGTAAAAAACATTGTAAAGTGGCGAGTAAAACGTTTTCTAACGATAGAAGTGCGAAGGTTAGGTTAGGTTAGGTTAGTTTAGGCTAGGTAGCGTCGTGAAACTACCAAAAACGACGTCATCTAAAGAGATAGTGTTGTTTTATTGCGAGTATTAAACTGCGATAGGTGAAATGTTGTGAAAGCACACAAAACGGCATGAACAAGCCAAATACTGCGTGTTTTACCGTTACAAGTGCGAAACTGCTATATTGTGATATTCTCGTTAAAGCGCATGCAAGCATCGTGAAACCTTAAAGAACAATGTCATTTAGCGAGATACAGCGTTCTGTACTGCAATAAGTTGGTGAAAAACTGTGAGGTTATGCAAATATCGTAATTGTGAACGAAACAGTGTAATAGAGCGTTTTTCAATACAAGTACGAATGTTAGGTTAGGTTAAGATATGAACCGTCGTAAAACCGCATTAAACAATGTCACTTAGTGACATGCAGTGTTTTTCACCATTACAAGTCGGGAACTGCGATATCTAATGTGAAAGCGCTTGCAAACGTCGTTAGGTTAGGTTAGGTTAGGTTAGGTTAGGTTAGGTTAGGTTAGGTTACGTTAGGTTAGGTTTGGTTAGGTTAGGTTAGGTTAGGTTATGTTAGGTTAGGTTGGGTTAGGATAGGTTAGGTTACGTTAGGTTAAGGTATGAACCGTTGTAAAACCGCAATAAACAATGTCACTTAGTGAGATGCAGTGTTTTTCACCTTTACAAGTTGGGAACTGCGATATCTAATGTGAAAGCGCTTGAAACCGTCGTAATGTTGTAGAAAGCAATGTAAAGTAGCGAGTAAAACGTTTTCTAACGATAGAAGTGCGAAGGTTATGTTAGGTTGAGTTATGTTAGTTTAAGCTAGGTAGCGTCGTGAAACCACCAAAAACGACGTCATCTAACGAGATAGTGTTGTTTTATTGCGAGTACGAAACTGCGATAGGTAAAATGTGAAAGCACACAAAACGGCATGAACAAGCCAAATACTGCGTGTTGTACCGTTACAAGTGCGAAACTGCTATGTTTTGACATTCTCGGTAAAGCGCATGCAAGTATCGTGAAACCTTAAAGAACGATGTCATTTAGCGAGATACAGCGTTCTGTACTGTAATAAGTTGGTGAGAAACTGTGAGGTCAAGCAAATATCGTAATTGTGAACGAAACAGTGTAATTGAGCGTCTTTAGATACAAGTGCGAATGTTAGGTTAGGTTGACATATCAACCGTCGTAAAACCGCATTAAACAATGTCACTTAGTGAGATGTAGTGTTTTTCAACATTACAAGTCGGGAACTACGATATCTAATGTGAAAGCGCATGAAACCGTCGTAATCTTGTAGAAAACATTGTAAAGTTGCGAGTAAAACGTTTTCTAACGATAGAAGTGCGAAGGTTAGGTTAGGTTAGGTTAGTTTAAGCTAGGTAGCGTCGTGAAACTACCAAAAACGACGTCATCTAACGAGATAGTGTTGTTTTATAGCGAGTATTAAACTGCGATAGGTGAAATGTTGTGAAAGCACACAAAACGGCATGAACAAGCCAAATACTGCGTGTTCTACCGTTACAAGTGCGAAACTGCTATATTGTGATATTCTCGTTAAAGCGCATGCAAGCATCGTGAAACCTTAAAGAACAATGTCATTTAGCGAGATACAACGTTCTGTACTGATAAGTTGGTGAAAAACTGTGAGTTTATGCAAATATGGTAATTGTGAACAAAACAGTGTAATAGAGCGTTTTTAGATACAAGTGCGAATGTTAGGTTAGGTTAAGATATGAACCGTCGTAAAACCGCATTAAACAATGTCAATTAGTGAGATGCAGTGTTTTTCACTATTAAAAGTCGGGAACTGCGATATCTAATGTGAAAGCGCTTGCAACCGTCGTTAGGTTAGGTTAGGTTAGGTTTTGTTAGGTTAGGTTAGGTTAGGTTAGGTTAGATTAGGTTAGGTTGGGTTGAGTTGGGTTAGGTTAGGTTAGGTTAGGTTGGGTTAGGTTAGGTTAGGTTAGGTTACGTTAGCTTAGGTTAGGTTACGTTAGGTTAGGTTAGGTTAGGTTAGGTTACGTTAGGTTAGGTTAGGTTAGGTAAGGATAATTTGGTTAGGTTTGGTAAGGTTAGGTTAGGTTAGGTTAGGTTGGGTTGGGTGTTGTTGGGTTGGGTTGGGTTGGGTTAGGTTGGGTTAGGTTAGGTTAGGTTACGTTAGGTTAGGTTAGGTTAGGTTACGTTAGGTTATGTTAGGTTAGGTTAGGTTAGGTTACGTTAGGTTAGGTTAGGTCAGGAAAGGTTAGGTTACGTTAGGATAGGTTAGGTTAGGTTAGGTTACGTTAGGTTAGGTTAAGTTAGGTTAGGTTAGGTTAGGTTCGGTTTGGTTAGGTTAGCTTAGGTTAGGTTAGGTTGGGTTGGGTTGGGTTAGGTTAGGTTAGGTTAGGTTAGGTTGGGTTAGGTTAGTTTAGGTTAGGTTAGGTTAGGTTAGGTTGGGTTGGGTTGGGTTAGGTTAGGTTAGGTTAGGTAAGGTTAGGTTAGGTTAGGTTAGGTTACGTTAGGTTAAGGTATGAACCGTCGTAAAACCGCATTAAACAATGTCACTTAGTGAGATGCAGTGATTTCACCTTTACAGGTTGGGAACTGTGATATCTAATGTGAAAGCGCTTGAAACCGTCGTATTGTTGTAGAAAGCAATGTAAAGTAGCGAGTAAAACGTTTTCTAACGATAGAAGTGCGAAGGTTATGTTAGGTTGAGTTATGTTATTTTAAGCTAGGTAGCGTCGTGAAACTACCAAAAACAACGTCATCTAACGAGATAGTGTTGTTTTATTGCGAGTACGAAACTGCGATAGGTGAAATGTTGTGAAAGCACACAAAATGGCATGAACAAGCCAAATACTGCGTGTTGTACCGTTACAAGTGCGAAACTGCTATGTTGTGATATTCTCGTTAAAGCGCATGCAAGCATCGTGAAACCTTAAAGAACGATGTCATTTAGCGAGATACAGCGTTCTGAACTGTAATAAGTTGGTGAGAAACTGTGAGGTCAAGCAAATATCGTAATTGTGAACGAAACAGTGTAATTGAGCGTATTTAGATACAAGTGCGAATGTTAGGTTAGGTTGAGATATCAACCGTCGTAAAACCGCATTAAACAATCTCACTTAGTGAGATGTAGTGTTTTTCAAAATTACAAGTCGGGAACTACGATATCTAATGTGAAAGCGCATGAAACCGTCGTAATCTTGTAGAAAACATTGTAAAGTTGCGAATAAAACGTTTTCTAACGATAGAAGTGCGAAGGTTAGGTTAGGTTAGGTTAGGTTAAGCTAGGTAGCGTCGTGAAACTACCAAAAACGACGTCATCTAACGAGATAGTGTTGTTTTATTGCAAGTATTAAACTGCGATAGGTGAAATGTTGTGAAAGCACACAAAACGGCATGAACAAGCCTAATACTGCGTGTTCTACCGTTACAAGTGCGAAACTGCTATGTTGTGATATTCTCGTTAAAGCGCATGCAAGCATCGTGAAACCTTAAAGAACGATGTCATTTAGCGAGATACAGCGTTCTGTACTGCAATAAGTAGGTGAAAAACTGTGAGGTTTTGCAAATATCCTAATTGTGCACGAAACAGTGTAATAGAGCGTTTTTTAATGCAAGTGCGAATGTTAGGTTAGGTTAAGATATGAACCGTCGTAAAGCCGCATTAAACAATGTCACTTAGTGAGATGCAGTGTTTTTCACCTTTACAAGTTGGGAACTGCGATATCTAATGTGAAAGCGCATGAAACCGTCGTAATCTTGTAGAAAACATTGTAAAGTGGTGAGTAAAACGTTTTCTAACGATAGAAGTGCGAAGGTTAGGTTAGGTTAGGTTAGGTTAAGCTAGGTAGCGTCGTGAAACTACCAAAAACGACGTCATCTAACGAGATAGTGTTGTTTTATTGCAAGTATTAAACTGCGATAGGTGAAATGTTGTGAAAGCACACAAAACGGCATGAACAAGCCAAATACTGCGTGTTCTACCGTTACAAGTGCGAAACTGCTATATTGTGATATTCTCGTTAAAGCGCATGCAAGCATCGTGAAACCTTAAAAAACAATGTCATTTAGGAAGATACAGCGTTCTGTACTGCAATAAGTTGGTGAAAAACTGTGAGGTTATGCAAATATCGTAATTGTGAACAAAACAGTGTAATAGAGCGTTTTTAGATACAAGTGCGAATGTTAGGTTAGGTTAAGATATGAACCGTCGTAAAACCGCATTAAACAATGTCAATTAGTGAGATGCAGTGTTTTTCACCATTAAAAGTGGGGAACTGCGATATCTAATGTGAAAGCGCTTGCAACCGTCGTTAGGTTAGGTTAGGTTAGGTTAGGTTAGGTTTGGTTAGGTTAGGTTAGGTTAGGTTAGGTTAGATTAGGTTAGGTTGGGTTGAGTTGGGTTAGGTTAGGTTAGGTTAGGTTAGGTTAGGTTGGGTTAGGTTAGGTTAGGTTAGGTTACGTTAGGTTAGGTTAGGTTACGTTAGGTTAGGTTAGGTTAGGTTAGGTTACGTTAGGTTAGGTTAGGTTAGGTAAGGATAATTTGGTTAGGTTAGGTTAGGTTAGGTTAGGTTGGGTTGGGTGTTGTTGGGTTGGGTTGGGTTGGGTTAGGTTGGGTTAGGTTAGGTTAGGTTACGTTAGGCTAGGTTAGGTTAGGTTAGGTTACGTTAGGTAATGTTAGGTTAGGTTAGGTTACGTTAGGTTAGGTTAGGTCAGGTAAGGTTAGGTTACGTTAGAATAGGTTAGGTTAGGTTAGGTTACGTTAGGTTAGGTTAAGTTAGGTTAGGTTAGGTTTGGTTAGGTTAGGTTAGGTTAACTTAGGTTAGGTTAGATTGGGTTGGGTTGGGTTAGGTTGGGTTAGGTTAGGTTAGGTTAGGTTGGGTTAGGTTAGTTTAGGTTAGGTTAGGTTAGGTTGGGTCGCGTTGGGTTAGGTTAGGTTAGGTTAGGTAAGGTTAGGTTAGGTTAGGTTAGGTTACGTTAGGTTATGGTATGAACCATCGTAAAACCGCATTAAACAATGTCACTTAGTGAGATGCAGTGTTTTTCACCTTTACAAGTTGGGAACTGTGATATCTAATGTGAAAGCGCTTGAAACCGTCGTAATGTTGTAGAAAGCAATGTAAAGTAGCGAGTAAAACGTTTTCTAACGATAGAAGTGCGAAGGTTATGTTAGGTTGAGTTATGTTATTTTAAGCTAGGTAGCGTCGTGAAACTACCAAAAACAACGTCATCTAACGAGATAGTGTTGTTTTATTGCGAGTACGAAACTGCGATAGGTGAAATGTTGTGAAAGCACACAAAATGGCATGAACAAGCCAAATACTGCGTGTTGTACCGTTACAAGTGCGAAACTGCTATGTTGTGATATTGTCGTTAAAGCGCATGCAAGCATCGTGAAACCTTAAAGAACGATGTCATTTAGCGAGATACAGCGTTCTGAACTGTAATAAGTTGGTGAGAAACTGTGAGGTCAAGCAAATATCGTAATTGTGAACGAAACAGTGTAATTGAGCGTATTTAGATACAAGTGCGAATGTTAGGTTAGGTTGAGATATCAACCGTCGTAAAACCGCATTAAACAATGTCACTTAGTGAGATGTAGTGTTTTTCAACATTACAAGTCGGGAACTACGATATCTAATGTGAAAGCGCATGAAACCGTCGTAATCTTGTAGAAAACAGTGTAAAGTTGCGAGTAAAACGTTTTCTAACGATAGAAGTGCGAAGGTTAGCTTGAGTTATGTTAGTTTAAGCTATGTAACGTCGTGAGACCACCAAAAAGGACGTCAACTAACGAGATAGCGTTGTTTTATTGCATGTACGTAACTGCAATAGGTGAAATGTTGTGAAAGTACACAAAACGGCTTGAACAAGCCAGATACTGCGTGTTGTACCGTTACAAGTGCGAAACTGCTATAATGTGATATTCTTGTTAAAGCGCATGCAAGCATCGTGAAACCTTAAAGAACGATGTCATTTAGCGAGATACAGCGTTCTGTACTGCAATTAGTTGGTGAAAAACTGTGAGGTTATGCAAATATCGTAATTGTGAACGAAACAGTGTAATAGAGCGTTTTTCCATACAAGTACGAATGTTAGGTTAGGTTAAGATATGAACCGTCGTAAAACCGCATTAAACAATGTCACTTAGTGAGATGCAGTGTTTTTCACCATTACAAGTCGGGAACTGCGATATCTAATGTGAAAGCGCTTGCAAACGTCGTTAGGTTAGGTTAGGTTAGGTTAGGTTACGTTAGGTTAGGTTTGGTTAGGTTAGGTTAGGTTTGGTTATGTTAGGTTAGGTTGGGTTAGGTTAGGTTAGGGTAGGTTAGGTTAAGATATGAACCGCGCTAAAACCGCATTAAACAATGTCACTTAGTGGGATGCAGTGTTTTTCACCTTTACAAGTTGGGAACTGCGATATCTAATGTGAAATCGCTTGAAACCGTCGTAATGTTGTAGAAAGCAATGTAAAGTAGCGAGTAAAACGTTTTCTAACGATAGAAGTGCGAAGGTTATGTTAGGTTGAGTTATGTTAGTTTAAGCTAGGTAGCGTCGTGAAACCACCAAAAACGACGTCATCTAACGAGATAGTGTTGTTTATTGCGAGTACGAAACTGCGATAGGTGAAATGTTGTGAAAGCACACAAAACGGCATGAACAAGCCAAATACTGCGTGTTGTACCGTTACAAGTGCGAAACTGCTATGTTGTGACATTCTCGGTAAAGCGCATGCAAGTATCGTGAAACCTTAAAGAACGATGCCATTTAGCGAGATACAGCGTTCTGTACTGTAATAAGTTGGTGAGAAACTGTGAGGTCAAGCAAATATCGTAATTGTGAACGAAACAGTGTAATTGAGCGTCTTTAGATACAAGTGCGAATGTTAGGTTAGGTTGACATATCAACCATCGTAAAACCGCATTAAACAATGTCACTTAGTGAGATGTAGTGTTTTTCAACATTACAAGTCGGGAACTACGATATCTAATGTGAAAGCGCATGAAACCGTCGTAATCTTGTAGAAAACATTGTAAAGTGGCGAGTAAAACGTTTTCTAACGATAGAAGTGCGAAGGTTAGGTTAGGTTAGGTTAGTTTAGGCTAGGTAGCGTCGTGAAACTACCAAAAACGACGTCATCTAAAGAGATAGTGTTGTTTTATTGCGAGTATTAAACTGCGATAGGTGAAATGTTGTGAAAGCACACAAAACGGCATGAACAAGCCAAATACTGCGTGTTTTACCGTTACAAGTGCGAAACTGCTATATTGTGATATTCTCGTTAAAGCGCATGCAAGCATCGTGAAACCTTAAAGAACAATGTCATTTAGCGAGATACAGCGTTCTGTACTGCAATAAGTTGGTGAAAAACTGTGAGGTTATGCAAATATCGTAATTGTGAACGAAACAGTGTAATAGAGCGTTTTTCAATACAAGTACGAATGTTAGGTTAGGTTAAGATATGAACCGTCGTAAAACCGCATTAAACAATGTCACTTAGTGACATGCAGTGTTTTTCACCATTACAAGTCGGGAACTGCGATATCTAATGTGAAAGCGCTTGCAAACGTCGTTAGGTTAGGTTAGGTTAGGTTAGGTTAGGTTAGGTTACGTTAGGTTAGGTTTGGTTAGGTTAGGTTAGGTTATGTTAGGTTAGGTTGGGTTAGGATAGGTTAGGTTACGTTAGGTTAAGGTATGAACCGTTGTAAAACCGCAATAAACAATGTCACTTAGTGAGATGCAGTGTTTTTCACCTTTACAAGTTGGGAACTGCGATATCTAATGTGAAAGCGCTTGAAACCGTCGTAATGTTGTATAAAGCAATGTAAAGTAGCGAGTAAAACGTTTTCTAACGATAGAAGTGCGAAGGTTATGTTAGGTTGAGTTATGTTAGTTTAAGCTAGGTATCGTCGTGAAACCACCAAAAACGACGTCATCTAACGAGATAGTGTTGTTTTATTGCGAGTACGAAACTGCGATAGGTAAAATGTGAAAGCACACAAAACGGCATGAACAAGCCAAATACTGCGTGTTGTACCGTTACAAGTGCGAAACTGCTATGTTTTGACATTCTCGGTAAAGCGCATGCAAGTATCGTGAAACCTTAAAGAACGATGTCATTTAGCGAGATACAGCGTTCTGTACTGTAATAAGTTGGTGAGAAACTGTGAGGTCAAGCAAATATCGTAATTGTGAACGAAACAGTGTAATTGAGCGTCTTTAGATACAAGTGCGAATGTTAGGTTAGGTTGACATATCAACCGTCGTAAAACCGCATTAAACAATGTCACTTAGTGAGATGTAGTGTTTTTCAACATTACAAGTCGGGAACTACGATATCTAATGTGAAAGCGCATGAAACCGTCGTAATCTTGTAGAAAACATTGTAAAGTTGCGAGTAAAACGTTTTCTAACGATAGAAGTGCGAAGGTTAGGTTAGGTTAGGTTAGTTTAAGCTAGGTAGCGTCGTGAAACTACCAAAAACGACGTCATCTAACGAGATAGTGTTGTTTTATAGCGAGTATTAAACTGCGATAGGTGAAATGTTGTGAAAGCACACAAAACGGCATGAACAAGCCAAATACTGCGTGTTCTACCGTTACAAGTGCGAAACTGCTATATTGTGATATTCTCGTTAAAGCGCATGCAAGCATCGTGAAACCTTAAAGAACAATGTCATTTAGCGAGATACAACGTTCTGTACTGCAATAAGTTGGTGAAAAACTGTGAGTTTATGCAAATATGGTAATTGTGAACAAAACAGTGTAATAGAGCGTTTTTAGATACAAGTGCGAATGTTAGGTTAGGTTAAGATATGAACCGTCGTAAAACCGCATTAAACAATGTCAATTAGTGAGATGCAGTGTTTTTCACTATTAAAAGTCGGGAACTGCGATATCTAATGTGAAAGCGCTTGCAACCGTCGTTAGGTTAGGTTAGGTTAGGTTTTGTTAGGTTAGGTTAGGTTAGGTTAGGTTAGATTAGGTTAGGTTGGGTTGAGTTGGGTTAGGTTAGGTTAGGTTAGGTTGGGTTAGGTTAGGTTAGGTTAGGTTACGTTAGCTTAGGTTAGGTTACGTTAGGTTAGGTTAGGTTAGGTTAGGTTACGTTAGGTTAGGTTAGGTTAGGTAAGGATAATTTGGTTAGGTTAGGTAAGGTTAGGTTAGGTTAGGTTAGGTTGGGTTGGGTGTTGTTGGGTTGGGTTGGGTTGGGTTAGGTTGGGTTAGGTTAGGTTAGGTTACGTTAGGTTAGGTTAGGTTAGGTTACGTTAGGTTATGTTAGGTTAGGTTAGGTTAGGTTACGTTAGGTTAGGTTAGGTCAGGAAAGGTTAGGTTACGTTAGAATAGGTTAGGTTAGGTTAGGTTACGTTAGGTTAGGTTAAGTTAGGTTAGGTTAGGTTAGGTTAGGTTTGGTTAGGTTAGCTTAGGTTAGGTTAGGTTGGGTTGGGTTGGGTTAGGTTAGGTTAGGTTAGGTTAGGTTGGGTTAGGTTAGTTTAGGTTAGGTTAGGTTAGGTTAGGTTGGGTTGGGTTGGGTTAGGTTAGGTTAGGTTAGGTAAGGTTAGGTTAGGTTAGGTTAGGTTACGTTAGGTTAAGGTATGAACCGTCGTAAAACCGCATTAAACAATGTCACTTAGTGAGATGCAGTGATTTCACCTTTACAGGTTGGGAACTGTGATATCTAATGTGAAAGCGCTTGAAACCGTCGTATTGTTGTAGAAAGCAATGTAAAGTAGCGAGTAAAACGTTTTCTAACGATAGAAGTGCGAAGGTTATGTTAGGTTGAGTTATGTTATTTTAAGCTAGGTAGCGTCGTGAAACTACCAAAAACAACGTCATCTAACGAGATAGTGTTGTTTTATTGCGAGTACGAAACTGCGATAGGTGAAATGTTGTGAAAGCACACAAAATGGCATGAACAAGCCAAATACTGCGTGTTGTACCGTTACAAGTGCGAAACTGCTATGTTGTGATATTCTCGTTAAAGCGCATGCAAGCATCGTGAAACCTTAAAGAACGATGTCATTTAGCGAGATACAGCGTTCTGAACTGTAATAAGTTGGTGAGAAACTGTGAGGTCAAGCAAATATCGTAATTGTGAACGAAACAGTGTAATTGAGCGTATTTAGATACAAGTGCGAATGTTAGGTTAGGTTGAGATATCAACCGTCGTAAAACCGCATTAAACAATGTCACTTAGTGAGATGTAGTGTTTTTCAACATTACAAGTCGGGAACTACGATATCTAATGTGAAAGCGCATGAAACCGTCGTAATCTTGTAGAAAACAGTGTAAAGTTGCGAGTAAAACGTTTTCTAACGATAGAAGTGCGAAGGTTAGCTTGAGTTATGTTAGTTTAAGCTATGTAACGTCGTGAGACCACCAAAAAGGACGTCAACTAACGAGATAGCGTTGTTTTATTGCATGTACGTAACTGCAATAGGTGAAATGTTGTGAAAGTACACAAAACGGCTTGAACAAGCCAGATACTGCGTGTTGTACCGTTACAAGTGCGAAACTGCTATAATGTGATATTCTTGTTAAAGCGCATGCAAGCATCGTGAAACCTTAAAGAACGATGTCATTTAGCGAGATACAGCGTTCTGTACTGCAATAAGTTGGTGAAAAACTGTGAGGTTATGCAAATATCGTAATTGTGAACGAAACAGTGTAATAGAGCGTTTTTCCATACAAGTACGAATGTTAGGTTAGGTTAAGATATGAACCGTCGTAAAACCGCATTAAACAATGTCACTTAGTGAGATGCAGTGTTTTTCACCATTACAAGTCGGGAACTGCGATATCTAATGTGAAAGCGCTTGCAAACGTCGTTAGGTTAGGTTAGGTTAGGTTAGGTTACGTTAGGTTAGGTTTGGTTAGGTTAGGTTAGGTTTGGTTATGTTAGGTTAGGTTGGGTTAGGTTAGGTTAGGGTAGGTTAGGTTAAGATATGAACCGCGCTAAAACCGCATTAAACAATGTCACTTAGTGGGATGCAGTGTTTTTCACCTTTACAAGTTGGGAACTGCGATATCTAATGTGAAATCGCTTGAAACCGTCGTAATGTTGTAGAAAGCAATGTAAAGTAGCGAGTAAAACGTTTTCTAACGATAGAAGTGCGAAGGTTATGTTAGGTTGAGTTATGTTAGTTTAAGCTAGGTAGCGTCGTGAAACCACCAAAAACGACGTCATCTAACGAGATAGTGTTGTTTATTGCGAGTACGAAACTGCGATAGGCGAAATGTTGTGAAAGCACACAAAACGGCATGAACAAGCCAAATACTGCGTGTTGTACCGTTACAAGTGCGAAACTGCTATGTTGTGACATTCTCGGTAAAGCGCATGCAAGTATCGTGAAACCTTAAAGAACGATGCCATTTAGCGAGATACAGCGTTCTGTACTGTAATAAGTTGGTGAGAAACTGTGAGGTCAAGCAAATATCGTAATTGTGAACGAAACAGTGTAATTGAGCGTCTTTAGATACAAGTGCGAATGTTAGGTTAGGTTGACATATCAACCATCGTAAAACCGCATTAAACAATGTCACTTAGTGAGATGTAGTGTTTTTCAACATTACAAGTCGGGAACTACGATATCTAATGTGAAAGCGCATGAAACCGTCGTTAGGTTAGGTTAGGTTAGGTTAGGTTAGGTTTGGTTAGGTTAGGTTAGGTTAGGTTAGGTTAGATTAGGTTAGGTTGGGTTGAGTTGGGTTAGGTTAGGTTAGGTTAGGTTAGGTTAGGTTGGGTTAGGTTAGGTTAGGTTAGGTTACGTTAGGTTAGGTTAGGTTACGTTAGGTTAGGTTAGGTTAGGTTAGGTTACGTTAGGTTAGGTTAGGTTAGGTAAGGATAATTTGGTTAGGTTAGGTTAGGTTAGGTTAGGTTGGGTTGGGTGTTGTTGGGTTGGGTTGGGTTGGGTTAGGTTGGGTTAGGTTAGGTTAGGTTACGTTAGGCTAGGTTAGGTTAGGTTAGGTTACGTTAGGTAATGTTAGGTTAGGTTAGGTTACGTTAGGTTAGGTTAGGTCAGGTAAGGTTAGGTTACGTTAGAATAGGTTAGGTTAGGTTAGGTTACGTTAGGTTAGGTTAAGTTAGGTTAGGTTAGGTTTGGTTAGGTTAGGTTAGGTTAACTTAGGTTAGGTTAGATTGGGTTGGGTTGGGTTAGGTTGGGTTAGGTTAGGTTAGGTTAGGTTGGGTTAGGTTAGTTTAGGTTAGGTTAGGTTAGGTTGGGTCGCGTTGGGTTAGGTTAGGTTAGGTTAGGTAAGGTTAGGTTAGGTTAGGTTAGGTTACGTTAGGTTATGGTATGAACCATCGTAAAACCGCATTAAACAATGTCACTTAGTGAGATGCAGTGTTTTTCACCTTTACAAGTTGGGAACTGTGATATCTAATGTGAAAGCGCTTGAAACCGTCGTAATGTTGTAGAAAGCAATGTAAAGTAGCGAGTAAAACGTTTTCTAACGATAGAAGTGCGAAGGTTATGTTAGGTTGAGTTATGTTATTTTAAGCTAGGTAGCGTCGTGAAACTACCAAAAACAACGTCATCTAACGAGATAGTGTTGTTTTATTGCGAGTACGAAACTGCGATAGGTGAAATGTTGTGAAAGCACACAAAATGGCATGAACAAGCCAAATACTGCGTGTTGTACCGTTACAAGTGCGAAACTGCTATGTTGTGATATTGTCGTTAAAGCGCATGCAAGCATCGTGAAACCTTAAAGAACGATGTCATTTAGCGAGATACAGCGTTCTGAACTGTAATAAGTTGGTGAGAAACTGTGAGGTCAAGCAAATATCGTAATTGTGAACGAAACAGTGTAATTGAGCGTATTTAGATACAAGTGCGAATGTTAGGTTAGGTTGAGATATCAACCGTCGTAAAACCGCATTAAACAATGTCACTTAGTGAGATGTAGTGTTTTTCAACATTACAAGTCGGGAACTACGATATCTAATGTGAAAGCGCATGAAACCGTCGTAATCTTGTAGAAAACAGTGTAAAGTTGCGAGTAAAACGTTTTCTAACGATAGAAGTGCGAAGGTTAGCTTGAGTTATGTTAGTTTAAGCTATGTAACGTCGTGAGACCACCAAAAAGGACGTCAACTAACGAGATAGCGTTGTTTTATTGCATGTACGTAACTGCAATAGGTGAAATGTTGTGAAAGTACACAAAACGGCTTGAACAAGCCAGATACTGCGTGTTGTACCGTTACAAGTGCGAAACTGCTATAATGTGATATTCTTGTTAAAGCGCATGCAAGCATCGTGAAACCTTAAAGAACGATGTCATTTAGCGAGATACAGCGTTCTGTACTGCAATTAGTTGGTGAAAAACTGTGAGGTTATGCAAATATCGTAATTGTGAACGAAACAGTGTAATAGAGCGTTTTTCCATACAAGTACGAATGTTAGGTTAGGTTAAGATATGAACCGTCGTAAAACCGCATTAAACAATGTCACTTAGTGAGATGCAGTGTTTTTCACCATTACAAGTCGGGAACTGCGATATCTAATGTGAAAGCGCTTGCAAACGTCGTTAGGTTAGGTTAGGTTAGGTTAGGTTACGTTAGGTTAGGTTTGGTTAGGTTAGGTTAGGTTTGGTTATGTTAGGTTAGGTTGGGTTAGGTTAGGTTAGGGTAGGTTAGGTTAAGATATGAACCGCGCTAAAACCGCATTAAACAATGTCACTTAGTGGGATGCAGTGTTTTTCACCTTTACAAGTTGGGAACTGCGATATCTAATGTGAAATCGCTTGAAACCGTCGTAATGTTGTAGAAAGCAATGTAAAGTAGCGAGTAAAACGTTTTCTAACGATAGAAGTGCGAAGGTTATGTTAGGTTGAGTTATGTTAGTTTAAGCTAGGTAGCGTCGTGAAACCACCAAAAAGGACGTCATCTAACGAGATAGTGTTGTTTATTGCGAGTACGAAACTGCGATAGGTGAAATGTTGTGAAAGCACACAAAACGGCATGAACAAGCCAAATACTGCGTGTTGTACCGTTACAAGTGCGAAACTGCTATGTTGTGACATTCTCGGTAAAGCGCATGCAAGTATCGTGAAACCTTAAAGAACGATGCCATTTAGCGAGATACAGCGTTCTGTACTGTAATAAGTTGGTGAGAAACTGTGAGGTCAAGCAAATATCGTAATTGTGAACGAAACAGTGTAATTGAGCGTCTTTAGATACAAGTGCGAATGTTAGGTTAGGTTGACATATCAACCATCGTAAAACCGCATTAAACAATGTCACTTAGTGAGATGTAGTGTTTTTCAACATTACAAGTCGGGAACTACGATATCTAATGTGAAAGCGCATGAAACCGTCGTAATCTTGTAGAAAACATTGTAAAGTGGCGAGTAAAACGTTTTCTAACGATAGAAGTGCGAAGGTTAGGTTAGGTTAGGTTAGTTTAGGCTAGGTAGCGTCGTGAAACTACCAAAAACGACGTCATCTAAAGAGATAGTGTTGTTTTATTGCGAGTATTAAACTGCGATAGGTGAAATGTTGTGAAAGCACACAAAACGGCATGAACAAGCCAAATACTGCGTGTTTTACCGTTACAAGTGCGAAACTGCTATATTGTGATATTCTCGTTAAAGCGCATGCAAGCATCGTGAAACCTTAAAGAACAATGTCATTTAGCGAGATACAGCGTTCTGTACTGCAATAAGTTGGTGAAAAACTGTGAGGTTATGCAAATATCGTAATTGTGAACGAAACAGTGTAATAGAGCGTTTTTCAATACAAGTACGAATGTTAGGTTAGGTTAAGATATGAACCGTCGTAAAACCGCATTAAACAATGTCACTTAGTGACATGCAGTGTTTTTCACCATTACAAGTCGGGAACTGCGATATCTAATGTGAAAGCGCTTGCAAACGTCGTTAGGTTAGGTTAGGTTAGGTTAGGTTAGGTTAGGTTACGTTAGGTTAGGTTTGGTTAGGTTAGGTTAGGTTAGGTTAGGTTATGTTAGGTTAGGTTGGGTTAGGATAGGTTAGGTTACGTTAGGTTAAGGTATGAACCGTTGTAAAACCGCAATAAACAATGTCACTTAGTGAGATGCAGTGTTTTTCACCTTTACAAGTTGGGAACTGCGATATCTAATGTGAAAGCGCTTGAAACCGTCGTAATGTTGTATAAAGCAATGTAAAGTAGCGAGTAAAACGTTTTCTAACGATAGAAGTGCGAAGGTTATGTTAGGTTGAGTTATGTTAGTTTAAGCTAGGTATCGTCGTGAAACCACCAAAAACGACGTCATCTAACGAGATAGTGTTGTTTTATTGCGAGTACGAAACTGCGATAGGTAAAATGTGAAAGCACACAAAACGGCATGAACAAGCCAAATACTGCGTGTTGTACCGTTACAAGTGCGAAACTGCTATGTTTTGACATTCTCGGTAAAGCGCATGCAAGTATCGTGAAACCTTAAAGAACGATGTCATTTAGCGAGATACAGCGTTCTGTACTGTAATAAGTTGGTGAGAAACTGTGAGGTCAAGCAAATATCGTAATTGTGAACGAAACAGTGTAATTGAGCGTCTTTAGATACAAGTGCGAATGTTAGGTTAGGTTGACATATCAACCGTCGTAAAACCGCATTAAACAATGTCACTTAGTGAGATGTAGTGTTTTTCAACATTACAAGTCGGGAACTACGATATCTAATGTGAAAGCGCATGAAACCGTCGTAATCTTGTAGAAAACATTGTAAAGTTGCGAGTAAAACGTTTTCTAACGATAGAAGTGCGAAGGTTAGGTTAGGTTAGGTTAGTTTAAGCTAGGTAGCGTCGTGAAACTACCAAAAACGACGTCATCTAACGAGATAGTGTTGTTTTATAGCGAGTATTAAACTGCGATAGGTGAAATGTTGTGAAAGCACACAAAACGGCATGAACAAGCCAAATACTGCGTGTTCTACCGTTACAAGTGCGAAACTGCTATATTGTGATATTCTCGTTAAAGCGCATGCAAGCATCGTGAAACCTTAAAGAACAATGTCATTTAGCGAGATACAACGTTCTGTACTGCAATAAGTTGGTGAAAAACTGTGAGTTTATGCAAATATGGTAATTGTGAACAAAACAGTGTAATAGAGCGTTTTTAGATACAAGTGCGAATGTTAGGTTAGGTTAAGATATGAACCGTCGTAAAACCGCATTAAACAATGTCAATTAGTGAGATGCAGTGTTTTTCACTATTAAAAGTCGGGAACTGCGATATCTAATGTGAAAGCGCTTGCAACCGTCGTTAGGTTAGGTTAGGTTAGGTTTTGTTAGGTTAGGTTAGGTTAGGTTAGGTTAGATTAGGTTAGGTTGGGTTGAGTTGGGTTAGGTTAGGTTAGGTTAGGTTGGGTTAGGTTAGGTTAGGTTAGGTTACGTTAGCTTAGGTTAGGTTACGTTAGGTTAGGTTAGGTTAGGTTAGGTTACGTTAGGTTAGGTTAGGTTAGGTAAGGATAATTTGCTTAGGTTAGGTAAGGTTAGGTTAGGTTAGGTTAGGTTGGGTTGGGTGTTGTTGGGTTGGGTTGGGTTGGGTTAGGTTGGGTTAGGTTAGGTTAGGTTACGTTAGGTTAGGTTAGGTTAGGTTACGTTAGGTTATGTTAGGTTAGGTTAGGTTAGGTTACGTTAGGTTAGGTTAGGTCAGGAAAGGTTAGGTTACGTTAGAATAGGTTAGGTTAGGTTAGGTTACGTTAGGTTAGGTTAAGTTAGGTTAGGTTAGGTTAGGTTAGGTTTGGTTAGGTTAGCTTAGGTTAGGTTAGGTTGGGTTGGGTTGGGTTAGGTTAGGTTAGGTTAGGTTAGGTTGGGTTAGGTTAGTTTAGGTTAGGTTAGGTTAGGTTAGGTTGGGTTGGGTTGGGTTAGGTTAGGTTAGGTTAGGTAAGGTTAGGTTAGGTTAGGTTAGGTTACGTTAGGTTAAGGTATGAACCGTCGTAAAACCGCATTAAACAATGTCACTTAGTGAGATGCAGTGATTTCACCTTTACAGGTTGGGAACTGTGATATCTAATGTGAAAGCGCTTGAAACCGTCGTATTGTTGTAGAAAGCAATGTAAAGTAGCGAGTAAAACGTTTTCTAACGATAGAAGTGCGAAGGTTATGTTAGGTTGAGTTATGTTATTTTAAGCTAGGTAGCGTCGTGAAACTACCAAAAACAACGTCATCTAACGAGATAGTGTTGTTTTATTGCGAGTACGAAACTGCGATAGGTGAAATGTTGTGAAAGCACACAAAATGGCATGAACAAGCCAAATACTGCGTGTTGTACCGTTACAAGTGCGAAACTGCTATGTTGTGATATTCTCGTTAAAGCGCATGCAAGCATCGTGAAACCTTAAAGAACGATGTCATTTAGCGAGATACAGCGTTCTGAACTGTAATAAGTTGGTGAGAAACTGTGAGGTCAAGCAAATATCGTAATTGTGAACGAAACAGTGTAATTGAGCGTATTTAGATACAAGTGCGAATGTTAGGTTAGGTTGAGATATCAACCGTCGTAAAACCGCATTAAACAATGTCACTTAGTGAGATGTAGTGTTTTTCAACATTACAAGTCGGGAACTACGATATCTAATGTGAAAGCGCATGAAACCGTCGTAATCTTGTAGAAAACAGTGTAAAGTTGCGAGTAAAACGTTTTCTAACGATAGAAGTGCGAAGGTTAGCTTGAGTTATGTTAGTTTAAGCTATGTAACGTCGTGAGACCACCAAAAAGGACGTCAACTAACGAGATAGCGTTGTTTTATTGCATGTACGTAACTGCAATAGGTGAAATGTTGTGAAAGTACACAAAACGGCTTGAACAAGCCAGATACTGCGTGTTGTACCGTTACAAGTGCGAAACTGCTATAATGTGATATTCTTGTTAAAGCGCATGCAAGCATCGTGAAACCTTAAAGAACGATGTCATTTAGCGAGATACAGCGTTCTGTACTGCAATAAGTTGGTGAAAAACTGTGAGGTTATGCAAATATCGTAATTGTGAACGAAACAGTGTAATAGAGCGTTTTTCCATACAAGTACGAATGTTAGGTTAGGTTAAGATATGAACCGTCGTAAAACCGCATTAAACAATGTCACTTAGTGAGATGCAGTGTTTTTCACCATTACAAGTCGGGAACTGCGATATCTAATGTGAAAGCGCTTGCAAACGTCGTTAGGTTAGGTTAGGTTAGGTTAGGTTACGTTAGGTTAGGTTTGGTTAGGTTAGGTTAGGTTTGGTTATGTTAGGTTAGGTTGGGTTAGGTTAGGTTAGGGTAGGTTAGGTTAAGATATGAACCGCGCTAAAACCGCATTAAACAATGTCACTTAGTGGGATGCAGTGTTTTTCACCTTTACAAGTTGGGAACTGCGATATCTAATGTGAAATCGCTTGAAACCGTCGTAATGTTGTAGAAAGCAATGTAAAGTAGCGAGTAAAACGTTTTCTAACGATAGAAGTGCGAAGGTTATGTTAGGTTGAGTTATGTTAGTTTAAGCTAGGTAGCGTCGTGAAACCACCAAAAACGACGTCATCTAACGAGATAGTGTTGTTTATTGCGAGTACGAAACTGCGATAGGCGAAATGTTGTGAAAGCACACAAAACGGCATGAACAAGCCAAATACTGCGTGTTGTACCGTTACAAGTGCGAAACTGCTATGTTGTGACATTCTCGGTAAAGCGCATGCAAGTATCGTGAAACCTTAAAGAACGATGCCATTTAGCGAGATACAGCGTTCTGTACTGTAATAAGTTGGTGAGAAACTGTGAGGTCAAGCAAATATCGTAATTGTGAACGAAACAGTGTAATTGAGCGTCTTTAGATACAAGTGCGAATGTTAGGTTAGGTTGACATATCAACCATCGTAAAACCGCATTAAACAATGTCACTTAGTGAGATGTAGTGTTTTTCAACATTACAAGTCGGGAACTACGATATCTAATGTGAAAGCGCATGAAACCGTCGTAATCTTGTAAAAAACATTGTAAAGTGGCGAGTAAAACGTTTTCTAACGATAGAAGTGCGAAGGTTAGGTTAGGTTAGGTTAGTTTAGGCTAGGTAGCGTCGTGAAACTACCAAAAACGACGTCATCTAAAGAGATAGTGTTGTTTTATTGCGAGTATTAAACTGCGATAGGTGAAATGTTGTGAAAGCACACAAAACGGCATGAACAAGCCAAATACTGCGTGTTTTACCGTTACAAGTGCGAAACTGCTATATTGTGATATTCTCGTTAAAGCGCATGCAAGCATCGTGAAACCTTAAAGAACAATGTCATTTAGCGAGATACAGCGTTCTGTACTGCAATAAGTTGGTGAAAAACTGTGAGGTTATGCAAATATCGTAATTGTGAACGAAACAGTGTAATAGAGCGTTTTTCAATACAAGTACGAATGTTAGGTTAGGTTAAGATATGAACCGTCGTAAAACCGCATTAAACAATGTCACTTAGTGACATGCAGTGTTTTTCACCATTACAAGTCGGGAACTGCGATATCTAATGTGAAAGCGCTTGCAAACGTCGTTAGGTTAGGTTAGGTTAGGTTAGGTTAGGTTAGGTTAGGTTAGGTTACGTTAGGTTAGGTTTGGTTAGGTTAGGTTAGGTTAGGTTATGTTAGGTTAGGTTGGGTTAGGATAGGTTAGGTTACGTTAGGTTAAGGTATGAACCGTTGTAAAACCGCAATAAACAATGTCACTTAGTGAGATGCAGTGTTTTTCACCTTTACAAGTTGGGAACTGCGATATCTAATGTGAAAGCGCTTGAAACCGTCGTAATGTTGTAGAAAGCAATGTAAAGTAGCGAGTAAAACGTTTTCTAACGATAGAAGTGCGAAGGTTATGTTAGGTTGAGTTATGTTAGTTTAAGCTAGGTAGCGTCGTGAAACCACCAAAAACGACGTCATCTAACGAGATAGTGTTGTTTTATTGCGAGTACGAAACTGCGATAGGTAAAATGTGAAAGCACACAAAACGGCATGAACAAGCCAAATACTGCGTGTTGTACCGTTACAAGTGCGAAACTGCTATGTTTTGACATTCTCGGTAAAGCGCATGCAAGTATCGTGAAACCTTAAAGAACGATGTCATTTAGCGAGATACAGCGTTCTGTACTGTAATAAGTTGGTGAGAAACTGTGAGGTCAAGCAAATATCGTAATTGTGAACGAAACAGTGTAATTGAGCGTCTTTAGATACAAGTGCGAATGTTAGGTTAGGTTGACATATCAACCGTCGTAAAACCGCATTAAACAATGTCACTTAGTGAGATGTAGTGTTTTTCAACATTACAAGTCGGGAACTACGATATCTAATGTGAAAGCGCATGAAACCGTCGTAATCTTGTAGAAAACATTGTAAAGTTGCGAGTAAAACGTTTTCTAACGATAGAAGTGCGAAGGTTAGGTTAGGTTAGGTTAGTTTAAGCTAGGTAGCGTCGTGAAACTACCAAAAACGACGTCATCTAACGAGATAGTGTTGTTTTATAGCGAGTATTAAACTGCGATAGGTGAAATGTTGTGAAAGCACACAAAACGGCATGAACAAGCCAAATACTGCGTGTTCTACCGTTACAAGTGCGAAACTGCTATATTGTGATATTCTCGTTAAAGCGCATGCAAGCATCGTGAAACCTTAAAGAACAATGTCATTTAGCGAGATACAACGTTCTGTACTGATAAGTTGGTGAAAAACTGTGAGTTTATGCAAATATGGTAATTGTGAACAAAACAGTGTAATAGAGCGTTTTTAGATACAAGTGCGAATGTTAGGTTAGGTTAAGATATGAACCGTCGTAAAACCGCATTAAACAATGTCAATTAGTGAGATGCAGTGTTTTTCACTATTAAAAGTCGGGAACTGCGATATCTAATGTGAAAGCGCTTGCAACCGTCGTTAGGTTAGGTTAGGTTAGGTTTTGTTAGGTTAGGTTAGGTTAGGTTAGGTTAGATTAGGTTAGGTTGGGTTGAGTTGGGTTAGGTTAGGTTAGGTTAGGTTGGGTTAGGTTAGGTTAGGTTAGGTTACGTTAGCTTAGGTTAGGTTACGTTAGGTTAGGTTAGGTTAGGTTAGGTTACGTTAGGTTAGGTTAGGTTAGGTAAGGATAATTTGGTTAGGTTAGGTAAGGTTAGGTTAGGTTAGGTTAGGTTGGGTTGGGTGTTGTTGGGTTGGGTTGGGTTGGGTTAGGTTGGGTTAGGTTAGGTTAGGTTACGTTAGGTTAGGTTAGGTTAGGTTACGTTAGGTTATGTTAGGTTAGGTTAGGTTAGGTTACGTTAGGTTAGGTTAGGTCAGGAAAGGTTAGGTTACGTTAGAATAGGTTAGGTTAGGTTAGGTTACGTTAGGTTAGGTTAAGTTAGGTTAGGTTAGGTTAGGTTCGGTTTGGTTAGGTTAGCTTAGGTTAGGTTAGGTTGGGTTGGGTTGGGTTAGGTTAGGTTAGGTTAGGTTAGGTTGGGTTAGGTTAGTTTAGGTTAGGTTAGGTTAGGTTAGGTTGGGTTGGGTTGGGTTAGGTTAGGTTAGGTTAGGTAAGGTTAGGTTAGGTTAGGTTAGGTTACGTTAGGTTAAGGTATGAACCGTCGTAAAACCGCATTAAACAATGTCACTTAGTGAGATGCAGTGATTTCACCTTTACAGGTTGGGAACTGTGATATCTAATGTGAAAGCGCTTGAAACCGTCGTATTGTTGTAGAAAGCAATGTAAAGTAGCGAGTAAAACGTTTTCTAACGATAGAAGTGCGAAGGTTATGTTAGGTTGAGTTATGTTATTTTAAGCTAGGTAGCGTCGTGAAACTACCAAAAACAACGTCATCTAACGAGATAGTGTTGTTTTATTGCGAGTACGAAACTGCGATAGGTGAAATGTTGTGAAAGCACACAAAATGGCATGAACAAGCCAAATACTGCGTGTTGTACCGTTACAAGTGCGAAACTGCTATGTTGTGATATTCTCGTTAAAGCGCATGCAAGCATCGTGAAACCTTAAAGAACGATGTCATTTAGCGAGATACAGCGTTCTGAACTGTAATAAGTTGGTGAGAAACTGTGAGGTCAAGCAAATATCGTAATTGTGAACGAAACAGTGTAATTGAGCGTATTTAGATACAAGTGCGAATGTTAGGTTAGGTTGAGATATCAACCGTCGTAAAACCGCATTAAACAATGTCACTTAGTGAGATGTAGTGTTTTTCAACATTACAAGTCGGGAACTACGATATCTAATGTGAAAGCGCATGAAACCGTCGTAATCTTGTAGAAAACAGTGTAAAGTTGCGAGTAAAACGTTTTCTAACGATAGAAGTGCAAAGGTTAGCTTGAGTTATGTTAGTTTAAGCTATGTAACGTCGTGAGACCACCAAAAAGGACGTCAACTAACGAGATAGCGTTGTTTTATTGCATGTACGTAACTGCAATAGGTGAAATGTTGTGAAAGTACACAAAACGGCTTGAACAAGCCAGATACTGCGTGTTGTACCGTTACAAGTGCGAAACTGCTATAATGTGATATTCTTGTTAAAGCGCATGCAAGCATCGTGAAACCTTAAAGAACGATGTCATTTAGCGAGATACAGCGTTCTGTACTGCAATAAGTTGGTGAAAAACTGTGAGGTTATGCAAATATCGTAATTGTGAACGAAACAGTGTAATAGAGCGTTTTTCCATACAAGTACGAATGTTAGGTTAGGTTAAGATATGAACCGTCGTAAAACCGCATTAAACAATGTCACTTAGTGAGATGCAGTGTTTTTCACCATTACAAGTCGGGAACTGCGATATCTAATGTGAAAGCGCTTGCAAACGTCGTTAGGTTAGGTTAGGTTAGGTTAGGTTACGTTAGGTTAGGTTTGGTTAGGTTAGGTTAGGTTTGGTTATGTTAGGTTAGGTTGGGTTAGGTTAGGTTAGGGTAGGTTAGGTTAAGATATGAACCGCGCTAAAACCGCATTAAACAATGTCACTTAGTGGGATGCAGTGTTTTTCACCTTTACAAGTTGGGAACTGCGATATCTAATGTGAAATCGCTTGAAACCGTCGTAATGTTGTAGAAAGCAATGTAAAGTAGCGAGTAAAACGTTTTCTAACGATAGAAGTGCGAAGGTTATGTTAGGTTGAGTTATGTTAGTTTAAGCTAGGTAGCGTCGTGAAACCACCAAAAACGACGTCATCTAACGAGATAGTGTTGTTTATTGGGAGTACGAAACTGCGATAGGTGAAATGTTGTGAAAGCACACAAAACGGCATGAACAAGCCAAATACTGCGTGTTGTACCGTTACAAGTGCGAAACTGCTATGTTGTGACATTCTCGGTAAAGCGCATGCAAGTATCGTGAAACCTTAAAGAACGATGCCATTTAGCGAGATACAGCGTTCTGTACTGTAATAAGTTGGTGAGAAACTGTGAGGTCAAGCAAATATCGTAATTGTGAACGAAACAGTGTAATTGAGCGTCTTTAGATACAAGTGCGAATGTTAGGTTAGGTTGACATATCAACCATCGTAAAACCGCATTAAACAATGTCACTTAGTGAGATGTAGTGTTTTTCAACATTACAAGTCGGGAACTACGATATCTAATGTGAAAGCGCATGAAACCGTCGTAATCTTGTAGAAAACATTGTAAAGTGGTGAGTAAAACGTTTTCTAACGATAGAAGTGCGAAGGTTAGGTTAGGTTAGGTTAGTTTAGGCTAGGTAGCGTCGTGAAACTACCAAAAACGACGTCATCTAAAGAGATAGTGTTGTTTTATTGCGAGTATTAAACTGCGATAGGTGAAATGTTGTGAAAGCACACAAAACGGCATGAACAAGCCAAATACTGCGTGTTTTACCGTTACAAGTGCGAAACTGCTATATTGTGATATTCTCGTTAAAGCGCATGCAAGCATCGTGAAACCTTAAAGAACAATGTCATTTAGCGAGATACAGCGTTCTGTACTGCAATAAGTTGGTGAAAAACTGTGAGGTTATGCAAATATCGTAATTGTGAACGAAACAGTGTAATAGAGCGTTTTTCAATACAAGTACGAATGTTAGGTTAGGTTAAGATATGAACCGTCGTAAAACCGCATTAAACAATGTCACTTAGTGACATGCAGTGTTTTTCACCATTACAAGTCGGGAACTGCGATATCTAATGTGAAAGCGCTTGCAAACGTCGTTAGGTTAGGTTAGGTTAGGTTAGGTTAGGTTAGGTTAGGTTACGTTAGGTTAGGTTTGGTTAGGTTAGGTTAGGTTAGGTTATGTTAGGTTAGGTTGGGTTAGGATAGGTTAGGTTACGTTAGGTTAAGGTATGAACCGTTGTAAAACCGCAATAAACAATGTCACTTAGTGAGATGCAGTGTTTTTCACCTTTACAAGTTGGGAACTGCGATATCTAATGTGAAAGCGCTTGAAACCGTCGTAATGTTGTAGAAAGCAATGTAAAGTAGCGAGTAAAACGTTTTCTAACGATAGAAGTGCGAAGGTTATGTTAGGTTGAGTTATGTTAGTTTAAGCTAGGTAGCGTCGTGAAACCACCAAAAACGACGTCATCTAACGAGATAGTGTTGTTTTATTGCGAGTACGAAACTGCGATAGGTAAAATGTGAAAGCACACAAAACGGCATGAACAAGCCAAATACTGCGTGTTGTACCGTTACAAGTGCGAAACTGCTATGTTTTGACATTCTCGGTAAAGCGCATGCAAGTATCGTGAAACCTTAAAGAACGATGCCATTTAGCGAGATACAGCGTTCTGTACTGTAATAAGTTGGTGAGAAACTGTGAGGTCAAGCAAATATCGTAATTGTGAACGAAACAGTGTAATTGAGCGTCTTTAGATACAAGTGCGAATGTTAGGTTAGGTTGACATATCAACCATCGTAAAACCGCATTAAACAATGTCACTTAGTGAGATGTAGTGTTTTTCAACATTACAAGTCGGGAACTACAATATCTAATGTGAAAGCGCATGAAACCGTCGTAATCTTGTAAAAAACATTGTAAAGTGGCGAGTAAAACGTTTTCTAACGATAGAAGTGCGAAGGTTAGGTTAGGTTAGGTTAGTTTAGGCTAGGTAGCGTCGTGAAACTACCAAAAACGACGTCATCTAAAGAGATAGTGTTGTTTTATTGCGAGTATTAAACTGCGATAGGTGAAATGTTGTGAAAGCACACAAAACGGCATGAACAAGCCAAATACTGCGTGTTTTACCGTTACAAGTGCGAAACTGCTATATTGTGATATTCTCGTTAAAGCGCATGCAAGCATCGTGAAACCTTAAAGAACAATGTCATTTAGCGAGATACAGCGTTCTGTACTGCAATAATTTGGTGAAAAACTGTGAGGTTATGCAAATATCGTAATTGTGAACGAAACAGTGTAATAGAGCGTTTTTCAATACAAGTACGAATGTTAGGTTAGGTTAAGATATGAACCGTCGTAAAACCGCATTAAACAATGTCACTTAGTGACATGCAGTGTTTTTCACCATTACAAGTCGGGAACTGCGATATCTAATGTGAAAGCGCTTGCAAACGTCGTTAGGTTAGGTTAGGTTAGGTTAGGTTAGGTTAGGTTAGGTTAGGTTACGTTAGGTTAGGTTTGGTTAGGTTAGGTTAGGTTAGGTTATGTTAGGTTAGGTTGGGTTAGGATAGGTTAGGTTACGTTAGGTTAAGGTATGAACCGTTGTAAAACCGCAATAAACAATGTCACTTAGTGAGATGCAGTGTTTTTCACCTTTACAAGTTGGGAACTGCGATATCTAATGTGAAAGCGCTTGAAACCGTCGTAATGTTGTAGAAAGCAATGTAAAGTAGCGAGTAAAACGTTTTCTAACGATAGAAGTGCGAAGGTTATGTTAGGTTGAGTTATGTTAGTTTAAGCTAGGTAGCGTCGTGAAACCACCAAAAACGACGTCATCTAACGAGATAGTGTTGTTTTATTGCGAGTACGAAACTGCGATAGGTAAAATGTGAAAGCACACAAAACGGCATGAACAAGCCAAATACTGCGTGTTGTACCGTTACAAGTGCGAAACTGCTATGTTTTGACATTCTCGGTAAAGCGCATGCAAGTATCGTGAAACCTTAAAGAACGATGTCATTTAGCGAGATACAGCGTTCTGTACTGTAATAAGTTGGTGAGAAACTGTGAGGTCAAGCAAATATCGTAATTGTGAACGAAACAGTGTAATTGAGCGTCTTTAGATACAAGTGCGAATGTTAGGTTAGGTTGACATATCAACCGTCGTAAAACCGCATTAAACAATGTCACTTAGTGAGATGTAGTGTTTTTCAACATTACAAGTCGGGAACTACGATATCTAATGTGAAAGCGCATGAAACCGTCGTAATCTTGTAGAAAACATTGTAAAGTTGCGAGTAAAACGTTTTCTAACGATAGAAGTGCGAAGGTTAGGTTAGGTTAGGTTAGTTTAAGCTAGGTAGCGTCGTGAAACTACCAAAAACGACGTCATCTAACGAGATAGTGTTGTTTTATAGCGAGTATTAAACTGCGATAGGTGAAATGTTGTGAAAGCACACAAAACGGCATGAACAAGCCAAATACTGCGTGTTCTACCGTTACAAGTGCGAAACTGCTATATTGTGATATTCTCGTTAAAGCGCATGCAAGCATCGTGAAACCTTAAAGAACAATGTCATTTAGCGAGATACAACGTTCTGTACTGATAAGTTGGTGAAAAACTGTGAGTTTATGCAAATATGGTAATTGTGAACAAAACAGTGTAATAGAGCGTTTTTAGATACAAGTGCGAATGTTAGGTTAGGTTAAGATATGAACCGTCGTAAAACCGCATTAAACAATGTCAATTAGTGAGATGCAGTGTTTTTCACTATTAAAAGTCGGGAACTGCGATATCTAATGTGAAAGCGCTTGCAACCGTCGTTAGGTTAGGTTAGGTTAGGTTTTGTTAGGTTAGGTTAGGTTAGGTTAGGTTAGATTAGGTTAGGTTGGGTTGAGTTGGGTTAGGTTAGGTTAGGTTAGGTTGGGTTAGGTTAGGTTAGGTTAGGTTACGTTAGCTTAGGTTAGGTTACGTTAGGTTAGGTTAGGTTAGGTTAGGTTACGTTAGGTTAGGTTAGGTTAGGTAAGGATAATTTGGTTAGGTTAGGTAAGGTTAGGTTAGGTTAGGTTAGGTTGGGTTGGGTGTTGTTGGGTTGGGTTGGGTTGGGTTAGGTTGGGTTAGGTTAGGTTAGGTTACGTTAGGTTAGGTTAGGTTAGGTTACGTTAGGTTATGTTAGGTTAGGTTAGGTTAGGTTACGTTAGGTTAGGTTAGGTCAGGAAAGGTTAGGTTACGTTAGAATAGGTTAGGTTAGGTTAGGTTACGTTAGGTTAGGTTAAGTTAGGTTAGGTTAGGTTAGGTTCGGTTTGGTTAGGTTAGCTTAGGTTAGGTTAGGTTGGGTTGGGTTGGGTTAGGTTAGGTTAGGTTAGGTTAGGTTGGGTTAGGTTAGTTTAGGTTAGGTTAGGTTAGGTTAGGTTGGGTTGGGTTGGGTTAGGTTAGGTTAGGTTAGGTAAGGTTAGGTTAGGTTAGGTTAGGTTACGTTAGGTTAAGGTATGAACCGTCGTAAAACCGCATTAAACAATGTCACTTAGTGAGATGCAGTGATTTCACCTTTACAGGTTGGGAACTGTGATATCTAATGTGAAAGCGCTTGAAACCGTCGTATTGTTGTAGAAAGCAATGTAAAGTAGCGAGTAAAACGTTTTCTAACGATAGAAGTGCGAAGGTTATGTTAGGTTGAGTTATGTTATTTTAAGCTAGGTAGCGTCGTGAAACTACCAAAAACAACGTCATCTAACGAGATAGTGTTGTTTTATTGCGAGTACGAAACTGCGATAGGTGAAATGTTGTGAAAGCACACAAAATGGCATGAACAAGCCAAATACTGCGTGTTGTACCGTTACAAGTGCGAAACTGCTATGTTGTGATATTCTCGTTAAAGCGCATGCAAGCATCGTGAAACCTTAAAGAACGATGTCATTTAGCGAGATACAGCGTTCTGAACTGTAATAAGTTGGTGAGAAACTGTGAGGTCAAGCAAATATCGTAACTGTGAACGAAACAGTGTAATTGAGCGTATTTAGATACAAGTGCGAATGTTAGGTTAGGTTGAGATATCAACCGTCGTAAAACCGCATTAAACAATGTCACTTAGTGAGATGTAGTGTTTTTCAACATTACAAGTCGGGAACTACGATATCTAATGTGAAAGCGCATGAAACCGTCGTAATCTTGTAGAAAACAGTGTAAAGTTGCGAGTAAAACGTTTTCTAACGATAGAAGTGCAAAGGTTAGCTTGAGTTATGTTAGTTTAAGCTATGTAACGTCGTGAGACCACCAAAAAGGACGTCAACTAACGAGATAGCGTTGTTTTATTGCATGTACGTAACTGCAATAGGTGAAATGTTGTGAAAGTACACAAAACGGCTTGAACAAGCCAGATACTGCGTGTTGTACCGTTACAAGTGCGAAACTGCTATAATGTGATATTCTTGTTAAAGCGCATGCAAGCATCGTGAAACCTTAAAGAACGATGTCATTTAGCGAGATACAGCGTTCTGTACTGCAATAAGTTGGTGAAAAACTGTGAGGTTATGCAAATATCGTAATTGTGAACGAAACAGTGTAATAGAGCGTTTTTCCATACAAGTACGAATGTTAGGTTAGGTTAAGATATGAACCGTCGTAAAACCGCATTAAACAATGTCACTTAGTGAGATGCAGTGTTTTTCACCATTACAAGTCGGGAACTGCGATATCTAATGTGAAAGCGCTTGCAAACGTCGTTAGGTTAGGTTAGGTTAGGTTAGGTTACGTTAGGTTAGGTTTGGTTAGGTTAGGTTAGGTTTGGTTATGTTAGGTTAGGTTGGGTTAGGTTAGGTTAGGGTAGGTTAGGTTAAGATATGAACCGCGCTAAAACCGCATTAAACAATGTCACTTAGTGGGATGCAGTGTTTTTCACCTTTACAAGTTGGGAACTGCGATATCTAATGTGAAATCGCTTGAAACCGTCGTAATGTTGTAGAAAGCAATGTAAAGTAGCGAGTAAAACGTTTTCTAACGATAGAAGTGCGAAGGTTATGTTAGGTTGAGTTATGTTAGTTTAAGCTAGGTAGCGTCGTGAAACCACCAAAAACGACGTCATCTAACGAGATAGTGTTGTTTATTGGGAGTACGAAACTGCGATAGGTGAAATGTTGTGAAAGCACACAAAACGGCATGAACAAGCCAAATACTGCGTGTTGTACCGTTACAAGTGCGAAACTGCTATGTTGTGACATTCTCGGTAAAGCGCATGCAAGTATCGTGAAACCTTAAAGAACGATGCCATTTAGCGAGATACAGCGTTCTGTACTGTAATAAGTTGGTGAGAAACTGTGAGGTCAAGCAAATATCGTAATTGTGAACGAAACAGTGTAATTGAGCGTCTTTAGATACAAGTGCGAATGTTAGGTTAGGTTGACATATCAACCATCGTAAAACCGCATTAAACAATGTCACTTAGTGAGATGTAGTGTTTTTCAACATTACAAGTCGGGAACTACGATATCTAATGTGAAAGCGCATGAAACCGTCGTAATCTTGTAGAAAACATTGTAAAGTGGTGAGTAAAACGTTTTCTAACGATAGAAGTGCGAAGGTTAGGTTAGGTTAGGTTAGTTTAGGCTAGGTAGCGTCGTGAAACTACCAAAAACGACGTCATCTAAAGAGATAGTGTTGTTTTATTGCGAGTATTAAACTGCGATAGGTGAAATGTTGTGAAAGCACACAAAACGGCATGAACAAGCCAAATACTGCGTGTTTTACCGTTACAAGTGCGAAACTGCTATATTGTGATATTCTCGTTAAAGCGCATGCAAGCATCGTGAAACCTTAAAGAACAATGTCATTTAGCGAGATACAGCGTTCTGTACTGCAATAAGTTGGTGAAAAACTGTGAGGTTATGCAAATATCGTAATTGTGAACGAAACAGTGTAATAGAGCGTTTTTCAATACAAGTACGAATGTTAGGTTAGGTTAAGATATGAACCGTCGTAAAACCGCATTAAACAATGTCACTTAGTGACATGCAGTGTTTTTCACCATTACAAGTCGGGAACTGCGATATCTAATGTGAAAGCGCTTGCAAACGTCGTTAGGTTAGGTTAGGTTAGGTTAGGTTAGGTTAGGTTAGGTTACGTTAGGTTAGGTTTGGTTAGGTTAGGTTAGGTTAGGTTATGTTAGGTTAGGTTGGGTTAGGATAGGTTAGGTTACGTTAGGTTAAGGTATAAACCGTTGTAAAACCGCAATAAACAATGTCACTTAGTGAGATGCAGTGTTTTTCACCTTTACAAGTTGGGAACTGCGATATCTAATGTGAAAGCGCTTGAAACCGTCGTAATGTTGTAGAAAGCAATGTAAAGTAGCGAGTAAAACGTTTTCTAACGATAGAAGTGCGAAGGTTATGTTAGGTTGAGTTATGTTAGTTTAAGCTAGGTAGCGTCGTGAAACCACCAAAAACGACGTCATCTAACGAGATAGTGTTGTTTTATTGCGAGTACGAAACTGCGATAGGTAAAATGTGAAAGCACACAAAACGGCATGAACAAGCCAAATACTGCGTGTTGTACCGTTACAAGTGCGAAACTGCTATGTTTTGACATTCTCGGTAAAGCGCATGCAAGTATCGTGAAACCTTAAAGAACGATGTCATTTAGCGAGATACAGCGTTCTGTACTGTAATAAGTTGTTGAGAAACTGTGAGGTCAAGCAAATATCGTAATTGTGAACGAAACAGTGTAATTGAGCGTCTTTAGATACAAGTGCGAATGTTAGGTTAGGTTGACATATCAACCGTCGTAAAACCGCATTAAACAATGTCACTTAGTGAGATGTAGTGTTTTTCAACATTACAAGTCGGGAACTACGATATCTAATGTGAAAGCGCATGAAACCGTCGTAATCTTGTAGAAAACATTGTAAAGTTGCGAGTAAAACGTTTTCTAACGATAGAAGTGCGAAGGTTAGGTTAGGTTAGGTTAGTTTAAGCTAGGTAGCGTCGTGAAACTACCAAAAACGACGTCATCTAACGAGATAGTGTTGTTTTATAGCGAGTATTAATCTGCGATAGGTGAAATGTTGTGAAAGCACACAAAACGGCATGAACAAGCCAAATACTGCGTGTTCTACCGTTACAAGTGCGAAACTGCTATATTGTGATATTCTCGTTAAAGCGCATGCAAGCATCGTGAAACCTTAAAGAACAATGTCATTTAGCGAGATACAACGTTCTGTACTGCAATAAGTTGGTGAAAAACTGTGAGTTTATGCAAATATGGTAATTGTGAACAAAACAGTGTAATAGAGCGTTTTTAGATACAAGTGCGAATGTTAGGTTAGGTTAAGATATGAACCGTCGTAAAACCGCATTAAACAATGTCAATTAGTGAGATGCAGTGTTTTTCACTATTAAAAGTCGGGAACTGCGATATCTAATGTGAAAGCGCTTGCAACCGTCGTTAGGTTAGGTTTTGTTAGGTTAGGTTAGGTTAGGTTAGGTTAGATTAGGTTAGGTTGGGTTGAGTTGGGTTAGGTTAGGTTAGGTTAGGTTGGGTTAGGTTAGGTTAGGTTAGGTTACGTTAGCTTAGGTTAGGTTACGTTAGGTTAGGTTAGGTTAGGTTAGGTTACGTTAGGTTAGGTTAGGTTAGGTTAGGTTAGGTAAGGATAATTTGGTTAGGTTAGGTAAGGTTAGGTTAGGTTAGGTTAGGTTGGGTTGGGTGTTGTTGGGTTGGGTTGGGTTGGGTTAGGTTGGGTTAGGTTAGGTTAGGTTACGTTAGGTTAGGTTAGGTTAGGTTACGTTAGGTTATGTTAGGTTAGGTTAGGTTAGGTTACGTTAGGTTAGGTTAGGTCAGGAAAGGTTAGGTTACGTTAGAATAGGTTAGGTTAGGTTAGGTTACGTTAGGTTAGGTTAAGTTAGGTTAGGTTAGGTTAGGTTAGGTTTGGTTAGGTTAGCTTAGGTTAGGTTAGGTTGGGTTGGGTTGGGTTAGGTTAGGTTAGGTTAGGTTAGGTTGGGTTAGGTTAGTTTAGGTTAGGTTAGGTTAGGTTAGGTTGGGTTGGGTTGGGTTAGGTTAGGTTAGGTTAGGTAAGGTTAGGTTAGGTTAGGTTAGGTTACGTTAGGTTAAGGTATGAACCGTCGTAAAACCGCATTAAACAATGTCACTTAGTGAGATGCAGTGATTTCACCTTTACAGGTTGGGAACTGTGATATCTAATGTGAAAGCGCTTGAAACCGTCGTATTGTTGTAGAAAGCAATGTAAAGTAGCGAGTAAAACGTTTTCTAACGATAGAAGTGCGAAGGTTATGTTAGGTTGAGTTATGTTAGTTTAAGCTAGGTAGCGTCGTGAAACTACCAAAAACAACGTCATCTAACGAGATAGTGTTGTTTTATTGCGAGTACGAAACTGCGATAGGTGAAATGGTGTGAAAGCACACAAAACGGCATGAACAAGCCAAATACTGCGTGTTGTACCGTTACAAGTGCGAAACTGCTATGTTGTGATATTCTCGTTAAAGAGCATGCAAGCATCGTGAAACCTTAAAGAACGATGTCATTTAGCGAGATACAGCGTTCTGTACTGCAATAAGTTGGTCAAAAACTGTGAGGTTATGCAAATATCCTAATTGTGAACGAAACAGTGTAATAGAGCGTTTTTTAATACAAGTGCGAATGTTAGGTTAGGTTAAGATATGAACCGTCGTAAAACCGCATTAAACAATGTCACTTAGTGAGATGCAGTGTTTTTCACCATTACAAGTCGGGAACTGCGATATCTAATGTGAAAGCGCTTGCAAACGTCGTTAGGTTAGGTTAGGTTAGGTTAGGTTAGGTTACGTTAGGTTAGGTTAGGTTAGGTTTGGTTAGGTAAGGTTAGGTTAGGTTAGGTTAGGGATGTTAGGTAAGGTTTGGTTAGGTTAGGTTAGGTTAGGTTAGGTTGGGTTAGGTAAGGTTAGGTTAGGTTAAGATATGAACCGCGCTAAAACCGCATTAAACAATGTCACTTAGTGAGATGCTGTGTTTTTCACCATTACAAGTCGGGAACTGCGATATCTAATGCGAAAGCGCTTGCAAACGTCGTTAGGTTAGGTTAGGTTAGGTTAGGTTAGGTTTGGTTAGGTTAGGTTAGGTTAGGTTATGTTAGGTTAGGTTGGGTTAGGTTAGGTTAGGTTAGGTTAAGATATGAACCGCGCTAAAACCACATTAAACAATGTCACTTAGTGAGATGCAGTGTTTTTCACCTTTACAAGTTGGGAACTGCGATATCTATTGTGAAAGCGCATGAAACCGTCGTAATCTTGTAGAAAACATTGTAAAGTGGTGAGTAAAACGTTTTCTAACGATAGAAGTGCGAAGGTTAGGTTAGGTTAGGTTAGTTTAAGCTAGGTAGCGTCGTGAAACTACCAAAAACGACGTCATCTAACGAGATAGTGTTGTTTTATAGCGAGTATTAAACTGCGATAGGTGAAATGTTGTGAAAGCACACAAAACGGCATGAACAAGCCAAATACTGCGTGTTCTACCGTTACAAGTGCGAAACTGCTATATTGTGATATTCTCGTTAAAGCGCATGCAAGCATCGTGAAACCTTAAAGAACAATGTCATTTAGCGAGATACAACGTTCTGTACTGCAATAAGTTGGTGAAAAACTGTGAGGTTATGCAAATATTGTAATTGTGAACAAAACAGTGTAATAGAGCGTTTTTAGATACAAGTGCGAATGTTAGGTTAGGTTAAGATATGAACCGTCGTAAAACCGCATTAAACAATGTCACTTAGTGAGATGTAGTGTTTTTCAACATTACAAGTCGGGAACTACGATATCTAATGTGAAAGCGCATGAAACCGTCGTAATCTTGTAGAAAACATTGTAAAGTGGTGAGTAAAACGTTTTCTAACGATAGAAGTGCGAAGGTTAGGTTAGGTTAGGTTAGTTTAAGCTAGGTAGCGTCGTGAAATTACCAAAAACGACGTCATCTAACGAGATAGTGTTGTTTTATAGCGAGTATTAAACTGCGATAGGTGAAATGTTGTGAAAGCACACAAAACGGCATGAACAAGCCAAATACTGCGTGTTCTACCGTTACAAGTGCGAAACTGCTATATTGTGATATTCTCGTTAAAGCGCATGCAAGCATCGTGAAACCTTAAAGAACAATGTCATTTAGCGAGATACAACGTTCTGTACTGCAATAAGTTGGTGAGAAACTGTGAGGTTATGCAAATATGGTAATTGTGAACAAAACAGTGTAATAGAGCGTTTTTAGATACAAGTGCGAATGTTAGGTTAGGTTAAGATATGAACCGTCGTAAAACCGCATTAAACAAATGTCAATTAGTGAGATGCAGTGTTTTTCACCATTAAAAGTCGGGAACTGCGATATCTAATGTGAAAGCGCTTGCAACCGTCGTTAGGTTAGGTTAGGTTAGGTTAGGTTAGGTTAGGTTTGGTTGAGTTGGGTTAGGTTAGGTTAGGTTAGGTTAGGTTAGGTTGGGTTAGGTTAGGTTAGGTTAGGTTACGTTAGGTTAGGTTAGGTTACGTTAGGTTAGGTTAGGTTAGGTTAGGTAAGGATAATTTGGTTAGGTTAGGTAAGGTTAGGTTAGGTTACGTTAGGTTGGGTTGGGTGTTGTTGGGTTGGGTTGGGTTGGGTTAGGTTGGGTTAGGTTAGGTTAGGTTACGTTAGGCTAGGTTAGGTTAGGTTAGGTTACGTTAGGTAATGTTAGGTTAGGTTAGGTTACGTTAGGTTAGGTTAGGTCAGGTAAGGTTAGGTTACGTTAGAATAGGTTAGGTTAGGTTAGGTTACGTTAGGTTAGGTTAAGTTAGGTTAGGTTAGGTTTGGTTAGGTTAGGTTAGGTTAGCTTAGGTTAGGTTAGGTTGGGTTGGGTTGGGTTAGGTTGGGTTAGGTTAGGTTAGGTTAGGTTAGGTTGGGTTAGGTTAGTTTAGGTTAGGTTAGGTTAGGTTAGGTTGGGTCGGGTTGGGTTAGGTTAGGTTAGGTTAGGTAAGGTTAGGTTAGGTTAGGTTAGGTTACGTTAGGTTAAGGTATGAACCATCGTAAAACCGCATTAAACAATGTCACTTAGTGAGATGCAGTGTTTTTCACCTTTACAAGTTGGGAACTGTGATATCTAATGTGAAAGCGCTTGAAACCGTCGTAATGTTGTAGAAAGCAATGTAAAGTAGCGAGTAAAACGTTTTCTAACGATAGAAGTGCGAAGGTTATGTTAGGTTGAGTTATGTTAGTTTAAGCTAGGTAGCGTCGTGAAACTACCAAAAACAACGTCATCTAACGAGATAGTGTTGTTTTATTGCGAGTACGAAACTGCGATAGGTGAAATGTTGTGAAAGCACACAAAACGGCATGAACAAGCCAAATACTGCGTGTTGTACCGTTACAAGTGCGAAACTGCTATGTTGTGATATTCTCGTTAAAGCGCATGCAAGCATCGTGAAACCTTAAAGAACAATGTCATTTAGCGAGATACAGCGTTCTGTACTGCAATAAGTTGGTGAAAAACTGTGAGGTTATGCAAATATCCTAATTGTGAACGAAACAGTGTAATAGAGCGTTTTTTAATACAAGTGCGAATGTTAGGTTAGGTTAAGATATGAACCGTCGTAAAACCGCATTAAACAATGTCACTTAGTGAGATGCAGTGTTTTTCACCATTACAAGTCGGGAACTGCGATATCTAATGTGAAAGCGCTTGCAAACGTCGTTAGGTTAGGTTAGGTTAGGTTAGGTTACGTTAGGTTAGGTTAGGTTAGGTTTGGTTAGGTTAGGTTAGGTTAGGTTAGGTTAGGGTATGTTTGGTAAGGTTTGGTTAGGTTAGGTTAGGTTAGGTTGGGTTAGGTAAGGTTAGGTTAGGTTAAGATATGAACCGAGCTAAAACCGCATTAAACAATGTCACTTAGTGAGATGCTGTGTTTTTCACCATTACCAGTCGGAAACTGCGATATCTAATGTGAAAGCGCATGAAACCGTCGTAATCTTGCAGAAAACATTGTAAAGTAGCGAATAAAACGTTTTCTAACGATAGAAGTGCGAAGGTTCGGTTAGTTTGAGCTAGGTAGCGTCGTGAAACCGCCAAAAACGATGTCATCTAACGAGATAGTGTTGTTTTATTGCGAGTACGAAACTGCGATAGGTGAAATATTGGGAAAGCACACAAAATGGCATGAACTAGCCAGATACTGCGTCTTGTGCCGTTACAAGTGCGAAACTGCTTTATTGTGATATTCTCGTTAAAGCGCATGCAAGTATCGTGAAACCTTAAAGAACGATGTCATTTAGCGAGATACAGCGTTCTGAACTCTAATAAGTTGGTGAGAAACTGTGAGGTCAAGCAAATATCGTAATTGTGAACGAAACAGTGTAATTGAGCGTATTTAGATACAAGTGCGAATGTTAGGTTAGGTTGAGATATCAACCGTCGTAAAACCGCATTAAACAATGTCACTTAGTGAGATGTAGTGTTTTTCAACATTACAAGTCGGGAACTACGATATCTAATGTGAAAGCGCATGAAACCGTCGTAATCTTGTAGAAAACATTGTAAAGTTGCGAGTAAAACGTTTTCTAACGATAGAAGTGCGAAGGTTAGCTTGAGTTATGTTAGTTTAAGCTATGTAGCGTCGTGAGACCATCAAAAAGGACGTCAACTAACGAGATAGCGTTGTTTTATTGCATGTACGTAACTGCAATAGGTGAAATGTTGTGAAAGTACACAAAACGGCTTGAACAAGCCAGATACTGCGTGTTGTACCGTTACAAGTGCGAAACTGCTATAATGTGATATTCTTGTTAAAGCGCATGCAAGCATCGTGAAACCTTAAAGAACGATGTCATTTAGCGAGATACAGCGTTCTGTACTGCAATAAGTTGGTGAAAAACTGTGAGGTTATGCAAATATCGTAATTGTGAACGAAACAGTGTAATAGAGCGTTTTTCCATACAAGTACGAATGTTAGGTTAGGTTAAGATATGAACCGTCGTAAAACCGCATTAAACAATGTCACTTAGTGAGATGCAGTGTTTTTCACCATTACAAGTCGGGAACTGCGATATCTAATGTGAAAGCGCTTGCAAACGTCGTTAGGTTAGGTTAGGTTAGGTTAGGTTACGTTAGGTTAGGTTTGGTTATGTTAGGTTAGGTTAGGTTAGGTTATGTTAGGTTAGGTTGGGTTAGGTTAGGTTAGGTTAGGTTAGGTTAAGATACGAACCGCGCTAAAACCGCATTAAACAATGTCACTTAGTGAGATGCAGTGTTTTTCACCTTTACAAGTTGGGAACTGCGATATCTAATGTGAAAGCGCTTTAAACCGTCGTAATGTTGTAGAAAGCAATGTAAAGTAGCGAGTAAAACGTTTTCTAACGATAGAAGTGCGAAGGTTATGTTAGGTTGAGTTATGTTAGTTTAAGCTAGGTAGCGTCGTGAAACCACCAAAAACGACGTCATCTAACGAGATAGTGTTGTTTATTGCATGTACGTAACTGCAATAGGTGAAATGTTGTGAAAGTACACAAAACGGCTTGAACAAGCCAGATACTGCGTGTTGTACCGTTACAAGTGCGAAACTGCTATAATGTGATATTCTTGTTAAAGCGCATGCAAGCATCGTGAAACCTTAAAGAACGATGTCATTTAGCGAGATACAGCGTTCTGTACTGCAATAAGTTGGTGAAAAACTGTGAGGTTATGCAAATATCGTAATTGTGAACGAAACAGTGTAATAGAGCGTTTTTCCATACAAGTACGAATGTTAGGTTAGGTTAAGATATGAACCGTCGTAAAACCGCATTAAACAATGTCACTTAGTGAGATGCAGTGTTTTTCACCATTACAAGTCGGGAACTGCGATATCTAATGTGAAAGCGCTTGCAAACGTCGTTAGGTTAGGTTAGGTTAGGTTAGGTTACGTTAGGTTAGGTTTGGTTATGTTAGGTTAGGTTAGGTTAGGTTATGTTAGGTTAGGTTGGGTTAGGTTAGGTTAGGTTAGGTTAGGTTAAGATACGAACCGCGCTAAAACCGCATTAAACAATGTCACTTAGTGAGATGCAGTGTTTTTCACCTTTACAAGTTGGGAACTGCGATATCTAATGTGAAAGCGCTTTAAACCGTCGTAATGTTGTAGAAAGCAATGTAAAGTAGCGAGTAAAACGTTTTCTAACGATAGAAGTGCGAAGGTTATGTTAGGTTGAGTTATGTTAGTTTAAGCTAGGTAGCGTCGTGAAACCACCAAAAACAACGTCATCTAACGAGATAGTGTTGTTTATTGCGAGTACGAAACTGCGATAGGTAAAATGTTGTGAAAGCACACAAAACGGCATGAACAAGCCAAATACTGCGTGTTGTACCATTACAAGTGCGAAACTGCTATGTTGTGACATTCTCGGTAAAGCGCATGCAAGTATCGTGAAACCTTAAAGAACGATGTCATTTAGCGAGATACAGCGTTCTGTACTGTAATAAGTTGGTGAGAAACTGTGAGGTCAAGCAAATATCGTAATTGTGAACGAAACAGTGTAATTGAGCGTCTTTAGATACAAGTGCGAATGTTTGGTTAGGTTGACATATCAACCATCGTAAAACCGCATTAAACAATGTCACTTAGTGATATGTAGTGTTTTTCAACATTACAAGTCGGGAACTACGATATCTAATGTGAAAGCGCATGAAACCGTCGTAATCTTGTAGAAAACATTGTAAAGTTGCGAGTAAAACGTTTTCTAACGATAGAAGTGCGAAGGTTAGGTTAGGTTAGGTTAGTTTAGGCTAGGTAGCGTCGTGAAACTACCAAAAACGACGTCATCTAAAGAGATAGTGTTGTTTTATTGCGAGTATTAAACTGCGATAGGTGAAATGTTGTGAAAGCACACAAAACGGCATGAACAACCCAAATACTGCGTGTTCTACCGTTACAAGTGCGAAACTGCTATATTGTGATATTCTCGTTAAAGCGCATGCAAGCATCGTGAAACCTTAAAGAACAATGTCATTTAGCGAGATACAGCGTTCTGTACTGCAATAAGTTGGTGAAAAACTGTGAGGTTATGCAAATATCGTAATTGTGAACGAAACAGTGTAATAGAGCGTTTTTCAATACAAGTACGAATGTTAGGTTAGGTTAAGATATGAACCGTCGTAAAACCGCATTAAACAATGTCACTTAGTGAGATGCAGTGTTTTTCACCATTACAAGTCGGGAACTGCGATATCTAATGTGAAAGCGCTTGCAAACGTCTTTAGGTTAGGTTAGGTTAGGTTAGGTTAGGTTAGGTTAGGTTAGGTTAGGTTAGGTTAGGTTACGTTAGGTTAGGTTTGGTTAGGTTAGGTTAGGTTAGGTTATGTTAGGTTAGGTTGGGTTAGGTTAGGTTAGGTTACGTTAGGTTAAGGTATGAACCGTTGTAAAACCGCAATAAACAGTGTCACTTAGTGAGATGCAGTGTTTTTCACCTTTACAAGTTGGGAACTGCGATATCTAATGTGAAAGCGCTTGAAACCGTCGTAATGTTGTAGAAAGCAATGTAAAGTAGCGAGTAAAACGTTTTCTAACGATAGAAGTGCGAAGGTTATGTTAGGTTGAGTTATGTTAGTTTAAGCTAGGTAGCGTCGTGAAACCACCAAAAACGACGTCATCTAACGAGATAGTGTTGTTTTATTGCGAGTACGAAACTGCGATAGGTAAAATGTGAAAGCACACAAAACGGCATGAACAAGCCAAACACTGCGTGTTGTACCGTTACAAGTGCGAAACTGCTATGTTTTGACATTCTCGGTAAAGCGCATGCAAGTATCGTGAAACCTAAAAGAACGATGTCATTTAGCGAGATACAGCGTTCTGTACTGAATAAGTTGGTGAGAAACTGTGAGGTCAAGCAAATATCGTAATTGTGAACGAAACAGTGTAATTGAGCGTCTTAAGATACAAGTGCGAATGTTAGGTTAGGTTGACATATCAACCGTCGTAAAACCGCATTAAACAATGTCACTTAGTGAGATGTAGTGTTTTTCAACATTACAAGTCGGGAACTACGATATCTAATGTGAAAGCGCATGAAACCGTCGTAATCTTGTAGAAAACATTGTAAAGTTGCGAGTAAAACGTTTTCTAACGATAGAAGTGCGAAGGTTAGGTTAGGTTAGGTTAGTTTAAGCTAGGTAGCGTCGTGAAACTACCAAAAACGACGTCATCTAACGAGATAGTGTTGTTTTATAGCGAGTATTAAACTGCGATAGGTGAAATGTTGTGAAAGCACACAAAACGGCATGAACAAGCCAAATACTGCGTGTTCTACCGTTACAAGTGCGAAACTGCTATATTGTGATATTCTCGTTAAAGCGCATGCAAGCATCGTGAAACCTTAAAGAACAATGTCATTTAGCGAGATACAACGTTCTGTACTGCAATAAGTTGGTGAAAAACTGTGAGGTTATGGAAATATGGTAATTGTGAACAAAACAGTGTAATAGAGCGGTTTTAGATACAAGTGCGAATGTTAGGTTAGGTTAAGATATGAACCGTCGTAAAACCGCATTAAACAATGTCAATTAATGAGATGCAGTGTTTTTCACCATTAAAAGTCGGGAACTGCGATATATAATGTGAAAGCGCTTGCAACCGTCGTTAGGTTAGGTTAGGTTAGGTTAGGTTTTGTTAGGTTAGGTTAGGTTAGGTTAGGTTAGATTAGGTTAGGTTGGGTTGAGTTGGGTTAGGTTAGGTTAGGTTAGGTTGGGTTAGGTTAGGTTAGGTTACGTTAGGTTAGGTTAGGTTACGTTAGGTTAGGTTAGGTTAGGTTACGTTAGGTTAGGTTAGGTTAGGTAAGGATAATTTGGTTAGGTTAGGTAAGGTTAGGTTAGGTTAGGTTAGGTTGGGTTGGGTGTTGTTGGTTTGGGTTGGGTTGGGTTGGGTTAGGTTGGGTTAGGTTAGGTTAGGTTGCGTTAGGTTAGGTTAGGTTAGGTTACGTTAGGTTATGTTAGGTTAGGTTAGGTTAGGTTACGTTAGGTTAGGTTAGGTCAGGAAAGGTTAGGTTACGTTAGAATAGGTTAGGTTAGGTTAGGTTACGTTAGGTTAGGTTAAGTTAGGTTAGGTTTGGTTAGGTTAGGTTAGGTTAGGTTAGGGTATGTTAGGTTAGGTTAGGTTACGTTAGGTTAGGTTAGGTCAGGAAAGGTTAGGTTACGTTTGAATAGGTTAGGTTAGGTTAGGTTACGTTAGGTTAGGTTAAGTTAGGTTAGGTTAGGTTTGGTTAGGTTAGCTTAGGTTAGGTTAGGTTGGGTTGGGTTGGGTTAGGTTAGGTTAGGTTAGGTTAGGTTGGGTTAGGTTAGTTTAGGTTAGGTTAGGTTAGGTTAGGTTGGGTTGGGTTGGGTTAGGTTAGGTTAGGTTAGGTTAGGTAAGGTTAGGTTAGGTTAGGTTAGGTTACGTTAGGTTAAGGTATGAACCGTCGTAAAACCGCATTAAACAATGTCACTTAGTGAGATGCAGTGTTTTTCACCTTTACAAGTTGGGAACTGTGATATCTAATGTGAAAGCGCTTGAAACCGTCGTATTGTTGTAGAAAGCAATGTAAAGTAGCGAGTAAAACGTTTTCTAACGATAGAAGTGCGAAGGTTATGTTAGGTTGAGTTATGTTAGTTTAAGCTAGGTAGCGTCGTGAAACTACCAAAAACAACGTCATCTAACGAGATAGTGTTGTTTTATTGCGAGTACGAAACTGCGATAGGTGAAATGTTGTGAAAGCACACAAAACGGCATGAACAAGCCAAATACTGCGTGTTGTACCGTTACAAGTGCGAAACTGCTATGTTGTGATATTCTCGTTAAAGCGCATGCAAGCATCGTGAAACCTTAAAGAACGATGTCATTTAGCGAGATACAGCGTTCTGTACTGCAATAAGTTGGTGAAAAACTGTGAGGTTATGCAAATATCCTAATTGTGAACGAAACAGTGTAATAGAGCGTTTTTTAATACAAGTGCGAATGTTAGGTTAGGTTAAGATATGAACCGTCGTAAAACCGCATTAAACAATGTCACTTAGTGAGATGCAGTGTTTTTCACCATTACAAGTCGGGAACTGCGATATCTAATGTGAAAGCGCTTGCAAACGTCGTTAGGTTAGGTTAGGTTAGGTTAGGTTAGGTTACGTTAGGTTAGGTTAGGTTAGGTTTGGTTAGGTTAGGTTAGGTTAGGTTAGGTTAGGTCAGGTTAGGGATGTTAGGTAAGGTTTGGTTAGGTTAGGTTAGGTTAGGTTGGGTTAGGTAAGGTTAGGTTAGGTTAAGATATGAACCGCGCTAAAACCGCATTAAACAATGTCACTTAGTGAGATGCTGTGTTTTTCACCATTACAAGTCGGGAACTGCGATATCTAATGCGAAAGCGCTTGCAAACGTCGTTAGGTTAGGTTAGGTTAGGTTACGTTAGGTTAGGTTTGGTTAGGTTAGGTTAGGTTAGGTTATGTTAGGTTAGGTTGGGTTAGGTTAGGTTAGGTTAGGTTAGGTTAAGATATGAACCGCGCTAAAACCACATTAAACAATGTCACTTAGTGAGATGCAGTGTTTTTCACCTTTACAAGTTGGGAACTGCGATATCTATTGTGAAAGCGCATGAAACCGTCGTAATCTTGTAGAAAACATTGTAAAGTGGTGATTAAAACGTTTTCTAACGATAGAAGTGCGAAGGTTAGGTTAGGTTAGGTTAGTTTAAGCTAGGTAGCGTCGTGAAAGTACCAAAAACGACGTCATCTAACGAGATAGTGTTGTTTTATAGCGAGTACGAAACTGCGATAGGTAAAATGTTGTGAAAGCACACAAAACGGCATGAACAAGCCAAATACTGCGTGTTGTACCGTTACAAGTGCGAAACTGTTATGTTGTGACATTCTCGGTAAAGCGCATGCAAGTATCGTGAAACCTTAAAGAACGATGTCATTTAGCGAGATACAGCGTTCTGTACTGTAATAAGTTGGTGACAAACTGTGAGGTCAAGCAAATATCATAATTGTGAACGAAACAGTGTAATTGAGCGTCTTTAGATACAAGTGCGAATGTTAGGTTAGGTTGACATATCAACCGTCGTAAAACCGCATTAAACAATCTCACTTAGTGAGATGTAGTGTTTTTCAAAATTACAAGTCGGGAACTACGATATCTAATGTGAAAGCGCATGAAACCGTCGTAATCTTGTAGAAAACATTGTAAAGTTGCGAATAAAACGTTTTCTAACGATAGAAGTGCGAAGGTTAGGTTAGGTTAGGTTAGGTTAAGCTAGGTAGCGTCGTGAAACTACCAAAAACGACGTCATCTAACGAGATAGTGTTGTTTTATTGCGAGTATTAAACTGCGATAGGTGAAATGTTGTGAAAGCACACAAAACGGCATGAACAAGCCAAATACTGCGTGTTCTACCGTTACAAGTGCGAAACTGCTATATTGTGATATTCTCGTTAAAGCGCATGCAAGCATCGTGAAACCTTAAAGAACAATGTCATTTAGCGAGATACAACGTTCTGTACTGCAATAAGTTGGTGAAAAACTGTGAGGTTATGGAAATATGGTAATTTTGAACAAAACAGTGTAATAGAGCGGTTTTAGATACAAGTGCGAATGTTAGGTTAGGTTAAGATATGAACCGTCGTAAAACCGCATTAAACAATGTCAATTAGTGAGATGCAGTGTTTTTCACCATTAAAAGTCGGAAACTGCGATATCTAATGTGAAAGCGCTTGCAACCGTCGTTAGGTTAGGTTAGGTTAGGTTAGGTTAGGTTAGGTTTTGTTAGGTTAGGTTAGGTTAGGTTAGGTTAGATTAGGTTAGGTTGGGTTGAGTTGGGTTAGGTTAGGTTAGGTTAGGTTAGGTTGGGTTAGGTTAGGTTAGGTTACGTTAGGTTAGGTTAGGTTACGTTAGGTTAGGTTAGGTTAGGTTACGTTAGGTTAGGTTAGGTTAGGTAAGGATAATTTGGTTAGGTTAGGTAAGGTTAGGTTAGGTTAGGTTAGGTTTGGTTGGGTGTTTGGTTTGGGTTGGGTTGGGTTGGGTTAGGTTGGGTTAGGTTAGGTTAGGTTACGTTAGGTTAGGTTAGGTTAGGTTACGTTAGGTTATGTTAGGTTAGGTTAGGTTACGTTAGGTTAGGTTAGGTCAGGAAAGGTTAGGTTACGTTAGAATAGGTTAGGTTAGGTTAGGTTACGTTAGGTTAGGTTAAGTTAGGTTAGGTTTGGTTAGGTTAGGTTAGGTTAGGTTAGGTTAGGGTATGTTAGGTTAGGTTAGGTTAGGTTACGTTAGGTTAGGTTAGGTCAGGAAAGGTTAGGTTACGTTAGAATAGGTTAGGTTAGGTTAGGTTACGTTAGGTTAGGTTAAGTTAGGTTAGGTTTGGTTAGGTTAGCTTAGGTTAGGTTAGGTTGGGTTGGGTTGGGTTAGGTTAGGTTAGGTTAGGTTGGGTTAGGTTAGTTTAGGTTAGGTTAGGTTAGGTTAGGTTGGGTTGGGTTGGGTTAGGTTAGGTTAGGTTAGGTAAGGTTAGGTTAGGTTAGGTTAGGTTACGTTAGGTTAAGGTATGAACCGTCGTAAAACCGCATTAAACAATGTCACTTAGTGAGATGCAGTGTTTTTCACCTTTACAAGTTGGGAACTGTGATATCTAATGTGAAAGCGCTTGAAACCGTCGTATTGTTGTAGAAAGCAATGTAAAGTAGCGAGTAAAACGTTTTCTAACGATAGAAGTGCGAAGGTTATGTTAGGTTGAGTTATGTTAGTTTAAGCTAGGTAGCGTCGTGAAACTACCAAAAACAACGTCATCTAACGAGATAGTGTTGTTTTATTGCGAGTACGAAACTGCGATAGGTGAAATGTTGTGAAAGCACACAAAACGGCATGAACAAGCCAAATACTGCGTGTTGTACCGTTACAAGTGCGAAACTGCTATGTTGTGATATTCTCGTTAAAGCGCATGCAAGCATCGTGAAACCTTAAAGAACGATGTCATTTAGCGAGATACAGCGTTCTGTACTGCAATAAGTTGGTGAAAAACTGTGAGGTTATGCAAATATCCTAATTGTGAACGAAACAGTGTAATAGAGCGTTTTTTAATACAAGTGCGAATGTTAGGTTAGGTTAAGATATGAACCGTCGTGAAACCGCATTAAACAATGTCACTTAGAGAGATGCAGTGTTTTTCACCATTACAAGTCGGGAACTGCGATATCTAATGTGAAAGCGCTTGCAAACGTCGTTAGGTTAGGTTAGGTTAGGTTAGGTTAGGTTACGTTAGGTTAGGTTAGGTTAGGTTTGGTTAGGTTAGGTTAGGTTAGGTTAGGTTAGGTTAGGGATGTTAGGTAAGGTTTGGTTAGGTTAGGTTAGGTTAGGTTGGGTTAGGTAAGGTTAGGTTAGGTTAAGATATGAACCGCGCTAAAACCGCATTAAACAATGTCACTTAGTGAGATGCTGTGTTTTTCACCATTAAAAGTCGGGAACTGCGATATCTAATGCGAAAGCGCTTGCAAACGTCGTTAGGTTAGGTTAGGTTAGGTTAGGTTAGGTTAGGTTACGTTAGGTTAGGTTTGGTTAGGTTAGGTTATGTTAGGTTAGGTTGGGTTAGGTTAGGTTAGGTTAGGTTAGGTTAGGTTAAGATATGAACCGCGCTAAAACCACATTAAACAATGTCACTTACTGAGATGCAGTGTTTTTCACCTTTACAAGTTGGGAACTGCGATATCTATTGTGAAAGCGCATGAAACCGTCGTAATCTTGTAGAAAACATTGTAAAGTGGTGAGTAAAACGTTTTCTAACGATAGAAGTGCGAAGGTTAGGTTAGGTTAGGTTAGTTTAAGCTAGGTAGCGTCGTGAAACTACCAAAAACGACGTCATCTAACGAGATAGTGTTGTTTTATAGCGAGTATTAAACTGCGATAGGTGAAATGTTGTGAAAGCACACAAAACGGCATGAACAGCCAAATACTGCGTGTTCTACCGTTACAAGTGCGAAACTGCTATATTGTGATATTCTCGTTAAAGCGCATGCAAGCATCGTGAAACCTTAAAGAACAATGTCATTTAGCGAGATACAACGTTCTGTACTGCAATAAGTTGGTGAGAAACTGTGAGGTTATGCAAATATGGTAATTGTGAACAAAACAGTGTAATAGAGCGTTTTTAGATACAAGTGCGAATGTTAGGTTAGGTTAAGATATGAACCGTCGTAAAACCGCATTAAACAAATGTCAATTAGTGAGATGCAGTGTTTTTCACCATTAAAAGTCGGGAACTGCGATATCTAATGTGAAAGCGCTTGCAAACGTCGTTAGGTTAGGTTAGGTTAGGTTACGTTAGGTTAGGTTTGGTTAGGTTAGGTTAGGTTAGGTTATGTTAGGTTAGGTTGGGTTAGGTTAGGTTAGGTTACGTTAGGTTAAGGTATGAACCGTCGTAAAACCGCATTAAACAATGTCACTTAGTGAGATGCAGTGTTTTTCACCTTTACAAGTTGGGAACTGCGATATCAACAGTGAAAGCACTTGAAACCGTCGTAATGTTGTAGAAAGCAATGTAAAGTAGCGAGTAAAACGTTTTCTAACGATAGAAATGCGAAGGTTATGTTAGGTTGAGTTATGTTAGTTTAAGCTAGGTAGCGTCGTGAAACCACCAAAAACGACGTCATCTAACGAGATAGTGTTGTTTTATTGCGAGTACGAAACTGCGATAGGTAAAATGTTGTGAAAGCACACAAAACGGCATGAACAAGCCAAATACTGCGTGTTGTACCGTTACAAGTGCGAAACTGTTATGTTGTGACATTCTCGGTAAAGCGCATGCAAGTATCGTGAAACCTTAAAGAACGATGTCATTTAGCGAGATACAGCGTTCTGTACTGTAATAAGTTGGTGACAAACTGTGAGGTCAAGCAAATATCATAATTGTGAACGAAACAGTGTAATTGAGCGTCTTTAGATACAAGTGCGAATGTTAGGTTAGGTTGACATATCAACCGTCGTAAAACCGCATTAAACAATCTCACTTAGTGAGATGTAGTGTTTTTCAAAATTACAAGTCGGGAACTACGATATCTAATGTGAAAGCGCATGAAACCGTCGTAATCTTGTAGAAAACATTGTAAAGTTGCGAATAAAACGTTTTCTAACGATAGAAGTGCGAAGGTTAGGTTAGGTTAGGTTAGGTTAAGCTAGGTAGCGTCGTGAAACTACCAAAAACGACGTCATCTAACGAGATAGTGTTGTTTTATTGCAAGTATTAAACTGCGATAGGTGAAATGTTGTGAAAGCACACAAAACGGCATGAACAAGCCAAATACTGCGTGTTCTACCGTTACAAGTGCGAAACTGCTATGTTGTGATATTCTCGTTAAAGCGCATGCAAGCATCGTGAAACCTTAAAGAACGATGTCATTTAGCGAGATACAGCGTTCTGTACTGCAATAAGTAGGTGAAAAACTGTGAGGTTTTGCAAATATCCTAATTGTGCACGAAACAGTGTAATAGAGCGTTTTTAATGCAAGTGCGAATGTTAGGTTAGGTTAAGATATGAACCGTCGTAAAGCCGCATTAAACAATGTCACTTAGTGAGATGCAGTGTTTTTCACCTTTACAAGTTGGGAACTGCGATATCTAATGTGAAAGCGCATGAAACCGTCGTAATCTTGTAGAAAACATTGTAAAGTGGTGAGTAAAACGTTTTCTAACGATAGAAGTGCGAAGGTTAGGTTAGGTTAGGTTAGGTTAAGCTAGGTAGCGTCGTGAAACTACCAAAAACGACGTCATCTAACGAGATAGTGTTGTTTTATTGCAAGTATTAAACTGCGATAGGTGAAATGTTGTGAAAGCACACAAAACGGCATGAACAAGCCAAATACTGCGTGTTCTACCGTTACAAGTGCGAAACTGCTATATTGTGATATTCTCGTTAAAGCGCATGCAAGCATCGTGAAACCTTAAAAAACAATGTCATTTAGGAAGATACAGCGTTCTGTACTGCAATAAGTTGGTGAAAAACTGTGAGGTTATGCAAATATCGTAATTGTGAACAAAACAGTGTAATAGAGCGTTTTTAGATACAAGTGCGAATGTTAGGTTAGGTTAAGATATGAACCGTCGTAAAACCGCATTAAACAATGTCAATTAGTGAGATGCAGTGTTTTTCACCATTAAAAGTGGGGAACTGCGATATCTAATGTGAAAGCGCTTGCAACCGTCGTTAGGTTAGGTTAGGTTAGGTTAGGTTAGGTTTGGTTAGGTTAGGTTAGGTTAGGTTAGGTTAGATTAGGTTAGGTTGGGTTGAGTTGGGTTAGGTTAGGTTAGGTTAGGTTAGGTTAGGTTGGGTTAGGTTAGGTTAGGTTAGGTTACGTTAGGTTAGGTTAGGTTACGTTAGGTTAGGTTAGGTTAGGTTAGGTTACGTTAGGTTAGGTTAGGTTAGGTAAGGATAATTTGGTTAGGTTAGGTTAGGTTAGGTTAGGTTAGGTTAGGTTGGGTTGGGTGTTGTTGGGTTGGGTTGGGTTGGGTTAGGTTGGGTTAGGTTAGGTTAGGTTACGTTAGGCTAGGTTAGGTTAGGTTAGGTTACGTTAGGTAATGTTAGGTTAGGTTAGGTTACGTTAGGTTAGGTTAGGTCAGGTAAGGTTAGGTTACGTTAGAATAGGTTAGGTTAGGTTAGGTTACGTTAGGTTAGGTTAAGTTAGGTTAGGTTAGGTTTGGTTAGGTTAGGTTAGGTTAACTTAGGTTAGGTTAGATTGGGTTGGGTTGGGTTAGGTTGGGTTAGGTTAGGTTAGGTTAGGTTGGGTTAGGTTAGTTTAGGTTAGGTTAGGTTAGGTTGGGTCGCGTTGGGTTAGGTTAGGTTAGGTTAGGTAAGGTTAGGTTAGGTTAGGTTAGGTTACGTTAGGTTATGGTATGAACCATCGTAAAACCGCATTAAACAATGTCACTTAGTGAGATGCAGTGTTTTTCACCTTTACAAGTTGGGAACTGTGATATCTAATGTGAAAGCGCTTGAAACCGTCGTAATGTTGTAGAAAGCAATGTAAAGTAGCGAGTAAAACGTTTTCTAACGATAGAAGTGCGAAGGTTATGTTAGGTTGAGTTATGTTATTTTAAGCTAGGTAGCGTCGTGAAACTACCAAAAACAACGTCATCTAACGAGATAGTGTTGTTTTATTGCGAGTACGAAACTGCGATAGGTGAAATGTTGTGAAAGCACACAAAATGGCATGAACAAGCCAAATACTGCGTGTTGTACCGTTACAAGTGCGAAACTGCTATGTTGTGATATTCTCGTTAAAGCGCATGCAAGCATCGTGAAACCTTAAAGAACGATGTCATTTAGCGAGATACAGCGTTCTGAACTGTAATAAGTTGGTGAGAAACTGTGAGGTCAAGCAAATATCGTAATTGTGAACGAAACAGTGTAATTGAGCGTATTTAGATACAAGTGCGAATGTTAGGTTAGGTTGAGATATCAACCGTCGTAAAACCGCATTAAACAATGTCACTTAGTGAGATGTAGTGTTTTTCAACATTACAAGTCGGGAACTACGATATCTAATGTGAAAGCGCATGAAACCGTCGTAATCTTGTAGAAAACAGTGTAAAGTTGCGAGTAAAACGTTTTCTAACGATAGAAGTGCGAAGGTTAGCTTGAGTTATGTTAGTTTAAGCTATGTAACGTCGTGAGACCACCAAAAAGGACGTCAACTAACGAGATAGCGTTGTTTTATTGCATGTACGTAACTGCAATAGGTGAAATGTTGTGAAAGTACACAAAACGGCTTGAACAAGCCAGATACTGCGTGTTGTACCGTTACAAGTGCGAAACTGCTATAATGTGATATTCTTGTTAAAGCGCATGCAAGCATCGTGAAACCTTAAAGAACGATGTCATTTAGCGAGATACAGCGTTCTGTACTGCAATTAGTTGGTGAAAAACTGTGAGGTTATGCAAATATCGTAATTGTGAACGAAACAGTGTAATAGAGCGTTTTTCCATACAAGTACGAATGTTAGGTTAGGTTAAGATATGAACCGTCGTAAAACCGCATTAAACAATGTCACTTAGTGAGATGCAGTGTTTTTCACCATTACAAGTCGGGAACTGCGATATCTAATGTGAAAGCGCTTGCAAACGTCGTTAGGTTAGGTTAGGTTAGGTTAGGTTACGTTAGGTTAGGTTTGGTTAGGTTAGGTTAGGTTTGGTTATGTTAGGTTAGGTTGGGTTAGGTTAGGTTAGGGTAGGTTAGGTTAAGATATGAACCGCGCTAAAACCGCATTAAACAATGTCACTTAGTGGGATGCAGTGTTTTTCACCTTTACAAGTTGGGAACTGCGATATCTAATGTGAAATCGCTTGAAACCGTCGTAATGTTGTAGAAAGCAATGTAAAGTAGCGAGTAAAACGTTTTCTAACGATAGAAGTGCGAAGGTTATGTTAGGTTGAGTTATGTTAGTTTAAGCTAGGTAGCGTCGTGAAACCACCAAAAACGACGTCATCTAACGAGATAGTGTTGTTTATTGCGAGTACGAAACTGCGATAGGTGAAATGTTGTGAAAGCACACAAAACGGCATGAACAAGCCAAATACTGCGTGTTGTACCGTTACAAGTGCGAAACTGCTATGTTGTGACATTCTCGGTAAAGCGCATGCAAGTATCGTGAAACCTTAAAGAACGATGCCATTTAGCGAGATACAGCGTTCTGTACTGTAATAAGTTGGTGAGAAACTGTGAGGTCAAGCAAATATCGTAATTGTGAACGAAACAGTGTAATTGAGCGTCTTTAGATACAAGTGCGAATGTTAGGTTAGGTTGACATATCAACCATCGTAAAACCGCATTAAACAATGTCACTTAGTGAGATGTAGTGTTTTTCAACATTACAAGTCGGGAACTACGATATCTAATGTGAAAGCGCATGAAACCGTCGTAATCTTGTAGAAAACATTGTAAAGTGGCGAGTAAAACGTTTTCTAACGATAGAAGTGCGAAGGTTAGGTTAGGTTAGGTTAGTTTAGGCTAGGTAGCGTCGTGAAACTACCAAAAACGACGTCATCTAAAGAGATAGTGTTGTTTTATTGCGAGTATTAAACTGCGATAGGTGAAATGTTGTGAAAGCACACAAAACGGCATGAACAAGCCAAATACTGCGTGTTTTACCGTTACAAGTGCGAAACTGCTATATTGTGATATTCTCGTTAAAGCGCATGCAAGCATCGTGAAACCTTAAAGAACAATGTCATTTAGCGAGATACAGCGTTCTGTACTGCAATAAGTTGGTGAAAAACTGTGAGGTTATGCAAATATCGTAATTGTGAACGAAACAGTGTAATAGAGCGTTTTTCAATACAAGTACGAATGTTAGGTTAGGTTAAGATATGAACCGTCGTAAAACCGCATTAAACAATGTCACTTAGTGACATGCAGTGTTTTTCACCATTACAAGTCGGGAACTGCGATATCTAATGTGAAAGCGCTTGCAAACGTCGTTAGGTTAGGTTAGGTTAGGTTAGGTTAGGTTAGGTTAGGTTACGTTAGGTTAGGTTTGGTTAGGTTAGGTTAGGTTAGGTTATGTTAGGTTAGGTTGGGTTAGGATAGGTTAGGTTACGTTAGGTTAAGGTATGAACCGTTGTAAAACCGCAATAAACAATGTCACTTAGTGAGATGCAGTGTTTTTCACCTTTACAAGTTGGGAACTGCGATATCTAATGTGAAAGCGCTTGAAACCGTCGTAATGTTGTAGAAAGCAATGTAAAGTAGCGAGTAAAACGTTTTCTAACGATAGAAGTGCGAAGGTTATGTTAGGTTGAGTTATGTTAGTTTAAGCTAGGTATCGTCGTGAAACCACCAAAAACGACGTCATCTAACGAGATAGTGTTGTTTTATTGCGAGTACGAAACTGCGATAGGTAAAATGTGAAAGCACACAAAACGGCATGAACAAGCCAAATACTGCGTGTTGTACCGTTACAAGTGCGAAACTGCTATGTTTTGACATTCTCGGTAAAGCGCATGCAAGTATCGTGAAACCTTAAAGAACGATGTCATTTAGCGAGATACAGCGTTCTGTACTGTAATAAGTTGGTGAGAAACTGTGAGGTCAAGCAAATATCGTAATTGTGAACGAAACAGTGTAATTGAGCGTCTTCAGATACAAGTGCGAATGTTAGGTTAGGTTGACATATCAACCGTCGTAAAACCGCATTAAACAATGTCACTTAGTGAGATGTAGTGTTTTTCAACATTACAAGTCGGGAACTACGATATCTAATGTGAAAGCGCATGAAACCGTCGTAATCTTGTAGAAAACATTGTAAAGTTGCGAGTAAAACGTTTTCTAACGATAGAAGTGCGAAGGTTAGGTTAGGTTAGATTAGTTTAAGCTAGGTAGCGTCGTGAAACTACCAAAAACGACGTCATCTAACGAGATAGTGTTGTTTTATAGCGAGTATTAAACTGCGATAGGTGAAATGTTGTGAAAGCACACAAAACGGCATGAACAAGCCAAATACTGCGTGTTCTACCGTTACAAGTGCGAAACTGCTATATTGTGATATTCTCGTTAAAGCGCATGCAAGCATCGTGAAACCTTAAAGAACAATGTCATTTAGCGAGATACAACGTTCTGTACTGCAATAAGTTGGTGAAAAACTGTGAGTTTATGCAAATATGGTAATTGTGAACAAAACAGTGTAATAGAGCGTTTTTAGATACAAGTGCGAATGTTAGGTTAGGTTAAGATATGAACCGTCGTAAAACCGCATTAAACAATGTCAATTAGTGAGATGCAGTGTTTTTCACTATTAAAAGTCGGGAACTGCGATATCTAATGTGAAAGCGCTTGCAACCGTCGTTAGGTTAGGTTAGGTTAGGTTTTGTTAGGTTAGGTTAGGTTAGGTTAGGTTAGATTAGGTTAGGTTGGGTTGAGTTGGGTTAGGTTAGGTTAGGTTAGGTTGGGTTAGGTTAGGTTAGGTTAGGTTACGTTAGCTTAGGTTAGGTTACGTTAGGTTAGGTTAGGTTAGGTTAGGTTACGTTAGGTTAGGTTAGGTTAGGTAAGGATAATTTGGTTAGGTTAGGTAAGGTTAGGTTAGGTTAGGTTAGGTTGGGTTGGGTGTTGTTGGGTTGGGTTGGGTTGGGTTAGGTTGGGTTAGGTTAGGTTAGGTTACGTTAGGTTAGGTTAGGTTAGGTTACGTTAGGTTATGTTAGGTTAGGTTAGGTTAGGTTACGTTAGGTTAGGTTAGGTCAGGAAAGGTTAGGTTACGTTAGAATAGGTTAGGTTAGGTTAGGTTACGTTAGGTTAGGTTAAGTTAGGTTAGGTTAGGTTAGGTTAGGTTTGGTTAGGTTAGCTTAGGTTAGGTTAGGTTGGGTTGGGTTGGGTTAGGTTAGGTTAGGTTAGGTTAGGTTGGGTTAGGTTAGTTTAGGTTAGGTTAGGTTAGGTTAGGTTGGGTTGGGTTGGGTTAGGTTAGGTTAGGTAAGGTTAGGTTAGGTTAGGTTAGGTTACGTTAGGTTAAGGTATGAACCGTCGTAAAACCGCATTAAACAATGTCACTTAGTGAGATGCAGTGATTTCACCTTTACAGGTTGGGAACTGTGATATCTAATGTGAAAGCGCTTGAAACCGTCGTATTGTTGTAGAAAGCAATGTAAAGTAGCGAGTAAAACGTTTTCTAACGATAGAAGTGCGAAGGTTATGTTAGGTTGAGTTATGTTATTTTAAGCTAGGTAGCGTCGTGAAACTACCAAAAACAACGTCATCTAACGAGATAGTGTTGTTTTATTGCGAGTACGAAACTGCGATAGGTGAAATGTTGTGAAAGCACACAAAATGGCATGAACAAGCCAAATACTGCGTGTTGTACCGTTACAAGTGCGAAACTGCTATGTTGTGATATTCTCGTTAAAGCGCATGCAAGCATCGTGAAACCTTAAAGAACGATGTCATTTAGCGAGATACAGCGTTCTGAACTGTAATAAGTTGGTGAGAAACTGTGAGGTCAAGCAAATATCGTAATTGTGAACGAAACAGTGTAATTGAGCGTATTTAGATACAAGTGCGAATGTTAGGTTAGGTTGAGATATCAACCGTCGTAAAACCGCATTAAACAATGTCACTTAGTGAGATGTAGTGTTTTTCAACATTACAAGTCGGGAACTACGATATCTAATGTGAAAGCGCATGAAACCGTCGTAATCTTGTAGAAAACAGTGTAAAGTTGCGAGTAAAACGTTTTCTAACGATAGAAGTGCGAAGGTTAGCTTGAGTTATGTTAGTTTAAGCTATGTAACGTCGTGAGACCACCAAAAAGGACGTCAACTAACGAGATAGCGTTGTTTTATTGCATGTACGTAACTGCAATAGGTGAAATGTTGTGAAAGTACACAAAACGGCTTGAACAAGCCAGATACTGCGTGTTGTACCGTTACAAGTGCGAAACTGCTATAATGTGATATTCTTGTTAAAGCGCATGCAAGCATCGTGAAACCTTAAAGAACGATGTCATTTAGCGAGATACAGCGTTCTGTACTGCAATAAGTTGGTGAAAAACTGTGAGGTTATGCAAATATCGTAATTGTGAACGAAACAGTGTAATAGAGCGTTTTTCCATACAAGTACGAATGTTAGGTTAGGTTAAGATATGAACCGTCGTAAAACCGCATTAAACAATGTCACTTAGTGAGATGCAGTGTTTTTCACCATTACAAGTCGGGAACTGCGATATCTAATGTGAAAGCGCTTGCAAACGTCGTTAGGTTAGGTTAGGTTAGGTTAGGTTACGTTAGGTTAGGTTTGGTTAGGTTAGGTTAGGTTTGGTTATGTTAGGTTAGGTTGGGTTAGGTTAGGTTAGGGTAGGTTAGGTTAAGATATGAACCGCGCTAAAACCGCATTAAACAATGTCACTTAGTGGGATGCAGTGTTTTTCACCTTTACAAGTTGGGAACTGCGATATCTAATGTGAAATCGCTTGAAACCGTCGTAATGTTGTAGAAAGCAATGTAAAGTAGCGAGTAAAACGTTTTCTAACGATAGAAGTGCGAAGGTTATGTTAGGTTGAGTTATGTTAGTTTAAGCTAGGTAGCGTCGTGAAACCACCAAAAACGACGTCATCTAACGAGATAGTGTTGTTTATTGCGAGTACGAAACTGCGATAGGTAAAATGTGAAAGCACACAAAACGGCATGAACAAGCCAAATACTGCGTGTTGTACCGTTACAAGTGCGAAACTGCTATGTTTTGACATTCTCGGTAAAGCGCATGCAAGTATCGTAACCTTAAAGAACGATGTCATTTAGCGAGATACAGCGTTCTGTACTGTAATAAGTTGGTGAGAAACTGTGAGGTCAAGCAAATATCGTAATTGTGAACGAAACAGTGTAATTGAGCGTCTTTAGATACAAGTGCGAATGTTAGGTTAGGTTGACATATCAACCGTCGTAAAACCGCATTAAACAATGTCACTTAGTGAGATGTAGTGTTTTTCAACATTACAAGTCGGGAACTACGATATCTAATGTGAAAGCGCATGAAACCGTCGTAATCTTGTAGAAAACATTGTAAAGTTGCGAGTAAAACGTTTTCTAACGATAGAAGTGCGAAGGTTAGGTTAGGTTAGGTTAGTTTAAGCTAGGTAGCGTCGTGAAACTACCAAAAACGACGTCATCTAACGAGATAGTGTTGTTTTATAGCGAGTATTAAACTGCGATAGGTGAAATGTTGTGAAAGCACACAAAACGGCATGAACAAGCCAAATACTGCGTGTTCTACCGTTACAAGTGCGAAACTGCTATATTGTGATATTCTCGTTAAAGCGCATGCAAGCATCGTGAAACCTTAAAGAACAATGTCATTTAGCGAGATACAACGTTCTGTACTGCAATAAGTTGGTGAAAAACTGTGAGTTTATGCAAATATGGTAATTGTGAACAAAACAGTGTAATAGAGCGTTTTTAGATACAAGTGCGAATGTTAGGTTAGGTTAAGATATGAACCGTCGTAAAACCGCATTAAACAATGTCAATTAGTGAGATGCAGTGTTTTTCACTATTAAAAGTCGGGAACTGCGATATCTAATGTGAAAGCGCTTGCAACCGTCGTTAGGTTAGGTTAGGTTAGGTTTTGTTAGGTTAGGTTAGGTTAGGTTAGGTTAGATTAGGTTAGGTTGGGTTGAGTTGGGTTAGGTTAGGTTAGGTTAGGTTGGGTTAGGTTAGGTTAGGTTAGGTTACGTTAGCTTAGGTTAGGTTACGTTAGGTTAGGTTAGGTTAGGTTAGGTTACGTTAGGTTAGGTTAGGTTAGGTAAGGATAATTTGGTTAGGTTAGGTAAGGTTAGGTTAGGTTAGGTTAGGTTGGGTTGGGTGTTGTTGGGTTGGGTTGGGTTGGGTTAGGTTGGGTTAGGTTAGGTTAGGTTACGTTAGGTTAGGTTAGGTTAGGTTACGTTAGGTTATGTTAGGTTAGGTTAGGTTAGGTTACGTTAGGTTAGGTTAGGTCAGGAAAGGTTAGGTTACGTTAGAATAGGTTAGGTTAGGTTAGGTTACGTTAGGTTAGGTTAAGTTAGGTTAGGTTAGGTTAGGTTAGGTTTGGTTAGGTTAGCTTAGGTTAGGTTAGGTTGGGTTGGGTTGGGTTAGGTTAGGTTAGGTTAGGTTAGGTTGGGTTAGGTTAGTTTAGGTTAGGTTAGGTTAGGTTAGGTTGGGTTGGGTTGGGTTAGGTTAGGTTAGGTTAGGTAAGGTTAGGTTAGGTTAGGTTAGGTTACGTTAGGTTAAGGTATGAACCGTCGTAAAACCGCATTAAACAATGTCACTTAGTGAGATGCAGTGACTTCACCTTTACAGGTTGGGAACTGTGATATCTAATGTGAAAGCGCTTGAAACCGTCGTATTGTTGTAGAAAGCAATGTAAAGTAGCGAGTAAAACGTTTTCTAACGATAGAAGTGCGAAGGTTATGTTAGGTTGAGTTATGTTAGTTTAAGCTAGGTAGCGTCGTGAAACTACCAAAAACAACGTCATCTAACGAGATAGTGTTGTTTTATTGCATGTACGAAACTGCAATAGGTGAAATGTTGTGAAAGTACACAAAACGGCTTGAACAAGCCAGATACTGCGTGTTGTACCGTTACAAGTGCGAAACTGCTATAATGTGATATTCTCGTTAAAGCGCATGCAAGCATCGTGAAACCTTAAAGAACGATGTCATTTAGCGAGATACAGCGTTCTGTACTGCAATAAGTTGGTCAAAAACTGTGAGGTTATGCAAATATCCTAATTGTGAACGAAACAGTGTAATAGAGCGTTTTTTAATACAAGTGCGAATGTTAGGTTAGGTTAAGATATGAACCGTCGTAAAACCGCATTAAACAATGTCACTTAGTGAGATGCAGTGTTTTTCACCATTACAAGTCGGGAACTGCGATATCTAATGTGAAAGCGCTTGCAAACGTCGTTAGGTTAGGTTAGGTTAGGTTAGGTTAGGTTACGTTAGGTTAGGTTAGGTTAGGTTTGGTTAGGTAAGGTTAGGTTAGGTTAGGTTAGGGATGTTAGGTAAGGTTTGGTTAGGTTAGGTTAGGTTAGGTTAGGTTGGGTTAGGTAAGGTTAGGTTAGGTTAAGATATGAACCGCGCTAAAACCGCATTAAACAATGTCACTTAGTGAGATGCTGTGTTTTTCACCATTACAAGTCGGGAACTGCGATATCTAATGCGAAAGCGCTTGCAAACGTCGTTAGGTTAGGTTAGGTTAGGTTAGGTTAGGTTAGGTTAGGTTTGGTTAGGTTAGGTTAGGTTAGGTTATGTTAGGTTAGGTTGGGTTAGGTTAGGTTAGGTTAGGTTAAGATATGAACCGCGCTAAAACCACATTAAACAATGTCACTTAGTGAGATGCAGTGTTTTTCACCTTTACAAGTTGGGAACTGCGATATCTATTGTGAAAGCGCATGAAACCGTCGTAATCTTGTAGAAAACATTGTAAAGTGGTGAGTAAAACGTTTTCTAACGATAGAAGTGCGAAGGTTAGGTTAGGTTAGGTTAGTTTAAGCTAGGTAGCGTCGTGAAACTACCAAAAACGACGTCATCTAACGAGATAGTGTTGTTTTATAGCGAGTATTAAACTGCGATAGGTGAAATGTTGTGAAAGCACACAAAACGGCATGAACAAGCCAAATACTGCGTGTTCTACCGTTACAAGTGCGAAACTGCTATATTGTGATATTCTCGTTAAAGCGCATGCAAGCATCGTGAAACCTTAAAGAACAATGTCATTTAGCGAGATACAACGTTCTGTACTGCAATAAGTTGGTGAAAAACTGTGAGGTTATGCAAATATTGTAATTGTGAACAAAACAGTGTAATAGAGCGTTTTTAGATACAAGTGCGAATGTTAGGTTAGGTTAAGATATGAACCGTCGTAAAACCGCATTAAACAATGTCACTTAGTGAGATGTAGTGTTTTTCAACATTACAAGTCGGGAACTACGATATCTAATGTGAAAGCGCATGAAACCGTCGTAATCTTGTAGAAAACATTGTAAAGTGGTGAGTAAAACGTTTTCTAACGATAGAAGTGCGAAGGTTAGGTTAGGTTAGGTTAGTTTAAGCTAGGTAGCGTCGTGAAATTACCAAAAACGACGTCATCTAACGAGATAGTGTTGTTTTATAGCGAGTATTAAACTGCGATAGGTGAAATGTTGTGAAAGCACACAAAACGGCATGAACAAGCCAAATACTGCGTGTTCTACCGTTACAAGTGCGAAACTGCTATATTGTGATATTCTCGTTAAAGCGCATGCAAGCATCGTGAAACCTTAAAGAACAATGTCATTTAGCGAGATACAACGTTCTGTACTGCAATAAGTTGGTGAGAAACTGTGAGGTTATGCAAATATGGTAATTGTGAACAAAACAGTGTAATAGAGCGTTTTTAGATACAAGTGCGAATGTTAGGTTAGGTTAAGATATGAACCGTCGTAAAACCGCATTAAACAAATGTCAATTAGTGAGATGCAGTGTTTTTCACCATTAAAAGTCGGGAACTGCGATATCTAATGTGAAAGCGCTTGCAACCGTCGTTAGGTTAGGTTAGGTTAGGTTAGGTTAGGTTAGGTTAGGTTTGGTTGAGTTGGGTTAGGTTAGGTTAGGTTAGGTTAGGTTAGGTTGGGTTAGGTTAGGTTAGGTTAGGTTACGTTAGGTTAGGTTAGGTTACGTTAGGTTAGGTTAGGTTAGGTTAGGTAAGGATAATTTGGTTAGGTTAGGTAAGGTTAGGTTAGGTTAGGTTAGGTTGGGTTGGGTGTTGTTGGGTTGGGTTGGGTTGGGTTAGGTTGGGTTAGGTTAGGTTAGGTTACGTTAGGCTAGGTTAGGTTAGGTTAGGTTACGTTAGGTAATGTTAGGTTAGGTTAGGTTACGTTAGGTTAGGTTAGGTCAGGTAAGGTTAGGTTACGTTAGAATAGGTTAGGTTAGGTTAGGTTACGTTAGGTTAGGTTAAGTTAGGTTAGGTTAGGTTTGGTTAGGTTAGGTTAGCTTAGGTTAGGTTAGGTTGGGTTGGGTTGGGTTAGGTTGGGTTAGGTTAGGTTAGGTTAGGTTAGGTTGGGTTAGGTTAGTTTAGGTTAGGTTAGGTTAGGTTGGGTCGGGTTGGGTTAGGTTAGGTTAGGTTAGGTAAGGTTAGGTTAGGTTAGGTTAGGTTACGTTAGGTTAAGGTATGAACCATCGTAAAACCGCATTAAACAATGTCACTTAGTGAGATGCAGTGTTTTTCACCTTTACAAGTTGGGAACTGTGATATCTAATGTGAAAGCGCTTGAAACCGTCGTAATGTTGTAGAAAGCAATGTAAAGTAGCGAGTAAAGCGTTTTCTAACGATAGAAGTGCGAAGGTTATGTTAGGTTGAGTTATGTTAGTTTAAGCTAGGTAGCGTCGTGAAACTACCAAAAACAACGTCATCTAACGAGATAGTGTTGTTTTATTGCGAGTACGAAACTGCGATAGGTGAAATGTTGTGAAAGCACACAAAACGGCATGAACAAGCCAAATACTGCGTGTTGTACCGTTACAAGTGCGAAACTGCTATGTTGTGATATTCTCGTTAAAGCGCATGCAAGCATCGTGAAACCTTAAAGAACAATGTCATTTAGCGAGATACAGCGTTCTGTACTGCAATAAGTTGGTGAAAAACTGTGAGGTTATGCAAATATCCTAATTGTGAACGAAACAGTGTAATAGAGCGTTTTTTAATACAAGTGCGAATGTTAGGTTAGGTTAAGATATGAACCGTCGTAAAACCGCATTAAACAATGTCACTTAGTGAGATGCAGTGTTTTTCACCATTACAAGTCGGGAACTGCGATATCTAATGTGAAAGCGCTTGCAAACGTCGTTAGGTTAGGTTAGGTTAGGTTAGGTTACGTTAGGTTAGGTTAGGTTAGGTTTGGTTAGGTTAGGTTAGGTTAGGTTAGGTTAGGGTATGTTTGGTAAGGTTTGGTTAGGTTAGGTTAGGTTAGGTTGGGTTAGGTAAGGTTAGGTTAGGTTAAGATATGAACCGAGCTAAAACCGCATTAAACAATGTCACTTAGTGAGATGCTGTGTTTTTCACCATTACCAGTCGGAAACTGCGATATCTAATGTGAAAGCGCATGAAACCGTCGTAATCTTGCAGAAAACATTGTAAAGTAGCGAATAAAACGTTTTCTAACGATAGAAGTGCGAAGGTTCGGTTAGTTTGAGCTAGGTAGCGTCGTGAAACCGCCAAAAACGATGTCATCTAACGAGATAGTGTTGTTTTATTGCGAGTACGAAACTGCGATAGGTGAAATATTGGGAAAGCACACAAAATGGCATGAACTAGCCAGATACTGCGTCTTGTGCCGTTACAAGTGCGAAACTGCTTTATTGTGATATTCTCGTTAAAGCGCATGCAAGTATCGTGAAACCTTAAAGAACGATGTCATTTAGCGAGATACAGCGTTCTGAACTCTAATAAGTTGGTGAGAAACTGTGAGGTCAAGCAAATATCGTAATTGTGAACGAAACAGTGTAATTGAGCGTATTTAGATACAAGTGCGAATGTTAGGTTAGGTTGAGATATCAACCGTCGTAAAACCGCATTAAACAATGTCACTTAGTGAGATGTAGTGTTTTTCAACATTACAAGTCGGGAACTACGATATCTAATGTGAAAGCGCATGAAACCGTCGTAATCTTGTAGAAAACATTGTAAAGTTGCGAGTAAAACGTTTTCTAACGATAGAAGTGCGAAGGTTAGCTTGAGTTATGTTAGTTTAAGCTATGTAGCGTCGTGAGACCACCAAAAAGGACGTCAACTAACGAGATAGCGTTGTTTTATTGCATGTACGTAACTGCAATAGGTGAAATGTTGTGAAAGTACACAAAACGGCTTGAACAAGCCAGATACTGCGTGTTGTACCGTTACAAGTGCGAAACTGCTATAATGTGATATTCTTGTTAAAGCGCATGCAAGCATCGTGAAACCTTAAAGAACGATGTCATTTAGCGAGATACAGCGTTCTGTACTGCAATAAGTTGGTGAAAAACTGTGAGGTTATGCAAATATCGTAATTGTGAACGAAACAGTGTAATAGAGCGTTTTTCCATACAAGTACGAATGTTAGGTTAGGTTAAGATATGAACCGTCGTAAAACCGCATTAAACAATGTCACTTAGTGAGATGCAGTGTTTTTCACCATTACAAGTCGGGAACTGCGATATCTAATGTGAAAGCGCTTGCAAACGTCGTTAGGTTAGGTTAGGTTAGGTTAGGTTACGTTAGGTTAGGTTTGGTTATGTTAGGTTAGGTTAGGTTAGGTTATGTTAGGTTAGGTTGGGTTAGGTTAGGTTAGGTTAGGTTAGGTTAAGATACGAACCGCGCTAAAACCGCATTAAACAATGTCACTTAGTGAGATGCAGTGTTTTTCACCTTTACAAGTTGGGAACTGCGATATCTAATGTGAAAGCGCTTTAAACCGTCGTAATGTTGTAGAAAGCAATGTAAAGTAGCGAGTAAAACGTTTTCTAACGATAGAAGTGCGAAGGTTATGTTAGGTTGAGTTATGTTAGTTTAAGCTAGGTAGCGTCGTGAAACCACCAAAACGACGTCATCTAACGAGATAGTGTTGTTTATTGCGAGTACGAAACTGCGATAGGTAAAATGTTGTGAAAGCACACAAAACGGCATGAACAAGCCAAATACTGCGTGTTGTACCGTTACAAGTGCGAAACTGCTATGTTGTGACATTCTCGGTAAAGCGCATGCAAGTATCGTGAAACCTTAAAGAACGATGTCATTTAGCGAGATACAGCGTTCTGTACTGTAATAAGTTGGTGAGAAACTGTGAGGTCAAGCAAATATCGTAATTGTGAACGAAACAGTGTAATTGAGCGTCTTTAGATACAAGTGCGAATGTTTGGTTAGGTTGACATATCAACCATCGTAAAACCGCATTAAACAATGTCACTTAGTGATATGTAGTGTTTTTCAACATTACAAGTCGGGAACTACGATATCTAATGTGAAAGCGCATGAAACCGTCGTAATCTTGTAGAAAACATTGTAAAGTTGCGAGTAAAACGTTTTCTAACGATAGAAGTGCGAAGGTTAGGTTAGGTTAGGTTAGTTTAGGCTAGGTAGCGTCGTGAAACTACCAAAAACGACGTCATCTAAAGAGATAGTGTTGTTTTATTGCGAGTATTAAACTGCGATAGGTGAAATGTTGTGAAAGCACACAAAACGGCATGAACAACCCAAATACTGCGTGTTCTACCGTTACAAGTGCGAAACTGCTATATTGTGATATTCTCGTTAAAGCGCATGCAAGCATCGTGAAACCTTAAAGAACAATGTCATTTAGCGAGATACAGCGTTCTGTACTGCAATAAGTTGGTGAAAAACTGTGAGGTTATGCAAATATCGTAATTGTGAACGAAACAGTGTAATAGAGCGTTTTTCAATACAAGTACGAATGTTAGGTTAGGTTAAGATATGAACCGTCGTAAAACCGCATTAAACAATGTCACTTAGTGAGATGCAGTGTTTTTCACCATTACAAGTCGGGAACTGCGATATCTAATGTGAAAGCGCTTGAAAACGTCTTTAGGTTAGGTTAGGTTAGGTTAGGTTAGGTTAGGTTAGGTTAGGTTAGGTTAGGTTACGTTAGGTTAGGTTTGGTTAGGTTAGGTTAGGTTAGGTTATGTTAGGTTAGGTTGGGTTAGGTTAGGTTAGGTTACGTTAGGTTAAGGTATGAACCGTTGTAAAACCGCAATAAACAGTGTCACTTAGTGAGATGCAGTGTTTTTCACCTTTACAAGTTGGGAACTGCGATATCTAATGTGAAAGCGCTTGAAACCGTCGTAATGTTGTAGAAAGCAATGTAAAGTAGCGAGTAAAACGTTTTCTAACGATAGAAGTGCGAAGGTTATGTTAGGTTGAGTTATGTTAGTTTAAGCTAGGTAGCGTCGTGAAACCACCAAAAACGACGTCATCTAACGAGATAGTGTTGTTTTATTGCGAGTACGAAACTGCGATAGGTAAAATGTGAAAGCACACAAAACGGCATGAACAAGCCAAACACTGCGTGTTGTACCGTTACAAGTGCGAAACTGCTATGTTTTGACATTCTCGGTAAAGCGCATGCAAGTATCGTGAAACCTAAAAGAACGATGTCATTTAGCGAGATACAGCGTTCTGTACTGAATAAGTTGGTGAGAAACTGTGAGGTCAAGCAAATATCGTAATTGTGAACGAAACAGTGTAATTGAGCGTCTTAAGATACAAGTGCGAATGTTAGGTTAGGTTGACATATCAACCGTCGTAAAACCGCATTAAACAATGTCACTTAGTGAGATGTAGTGTTTTTCAACATTACAAGTCGGGAACTACGATATCTAATGTGAAAGCGCATGAAACCGTCGTAATCTTGTAGAAAACATTGTAAAGTTGCGAGTAAAACGTTTTCTAACGATAGAAGTGCGAAGGTTAGGTTAGGTTAGGTTAGTTTAAGCTAGGTAGCGTCGTGAAACTACCAAAAACGACGTCATCTAACGAGATAGTGTTGTTTTATAGCGAGTATTAAACTGCGATAGGTGAAATGTTGTGAAAGCACACAAAACGGCATGAACAAGCCAAATACTGCGTGTTCTACCGTTACAAGTGCGAAACTGCTATATTGTGATATTCTCGTTAAAGCGCATGCAAGCATCGTGAAACCTTAAAGAACAATGTCATTTAGCGAGATACAACGTTCTGTACTGCAATAAGTTGGTGAAAAACTGTGAGGTTATGGAAATATGGTAATTGTGAACAAAACAGTGTAATAGAGCGGTTTTAGATACAAGTGCGAATGTTAGGTTAGGTTAAGATATGAACCGTCGTAAAACCGCATTAAACAATGTCAATTAGTGAGATGCAGTGTTTTTCACCATTAAAAGTCGGGAACTGCGATATATAATGTGAAAGCGCTTGCAACCGTCGTTAGGTTAGGTTAGGTTAGGTTAGGTTAGGTTTTGTTAGGTTAGGTTAGGTTAGGTTAGGTTAGATTAGGTTAGGTTAGGTTGGGTTGAGTTGGGTTAGGTTAGGTTAGGTTAGGTTGGGTTAGGTTAGGTTAGGTTACGTTAGGTTAGGTTAGGTTACGTTAGGTTAGGTTAGGTTAGGTTACGTTAGGTTAGGTTAGGTTAGGTAAGGATAATTTGGTTAGGTTAGGTAAGGTTAGGTTAGGTTAGGTTAGGTTGGGTTGGGTGTTGTTGGTTTGGGTTGGGTTGGGTTGGGTTAGGTTGGGTTAGGTTAGGTTAGGTTGCGTTAGGTTAGGTTAGGTTAGGTTACGTTAGGTTATGTTAGGTTAGGTTAGGTTAGGTTACGTTAGGTTAGGTTAGGTCAGGAAAGGTTAGGTTACGTTAGAATAGGTTAGGTTAGGTTAGGTTACGTTAGGTTAGGTTAAGTTAGGTTAGGTTTGGTTAGGTTAGGTTAGGTTAGGTTAGGGTATGTTAGGTTAGGTTAGGTTACGTTAGGTTAGGTTAGGTCAGGAAAGGTTAGGTTACGTTTGAATAGGTTAGGTTAGGTTAGGTTACGTTAGGTTAGGTTAAGTTAGGTTAGGTTAGGTTTGGTTAGGTTAGCTTAGGTTAGGTTAGGTTGGGTTGGGTTGGGTTAGGTTAGGTTAGGTTAGGTTAGGTTGGGTTAGGTTAGTTTAGGTTAGGTTAGGTTAGGTTAGGTTGGGTTGGGTTGGGTTAGGTTAGGTTAGGTTAGGTTAGGTAAGGTTAGGTTAGGTTAGGTTAGGTTACGTTAGGTTAAGGTATGAACCGTCGTAAAACCGCATTAAAAAATGTCACTTAGTGAGATGCAGTGTTTTTCACCTTTACAAGTTGGGAACTGTGATATCTAATGTGAAAGCGCTTGAAACCGTCGTATTGTTGTAGAAAGCAATGTAAAGTAGCGAGTAAAACGTTTTCTAACGATAGAAGTGCGAAGGTTATGTTAGGTTGAGTTATGTTAGTTTAAGCTAGGTAGCGTCGTGAAACTACCAAAAACAACGTCATCTAACGAGATAGTGTTGTTTTATTGCGAGTACGAAACTGCGATAGGTGAAATGTTGTGAAAGCACACAAAACGGCATGAACAAGCCAAATACTGCGTGTTGTACCGTTACAAGTGCGAAACTGCTATGTTGTGATATTCTCGTTAAAGCGCATGCAAGCATCGTGAAACCTTAAAGAACGATGTCATTTAGCGAGATACAGCGTTCTGTACTGCAATAAGTTGGTGAAAAACTGTGAGGTTATGCAAATATCCTAATTGTGAACGAAACAGTGTAATAGAGCGTTTTTTAATACAAGTGCGAATGTTAGGTTAGGTTAAGATATGAACCGTCGTAAAACCGCATTAAACAATGTCACTTAGTGAGATGCAGTGTTTTTCACCATTACAAGTCGGGAACTGCGATATCTAATGTGAAAGCGCTTGCAAACGTCGTTAGGTTAGGTTAGGTTAGGTTAGGTTAGGTTACGTTAGGTTAGGTTAGGTTAGGTTTGGTTAGGTTAGGTTAGGTTAGGTTAGGTTAGGTTAGGTTAGGGATGTTAGGTAAGGTTTGGTTAGGTTAGGTTAGGTTAGGTTGGGTTAGGTAAGGTTAGGTTAGGTTAAGATATGAACCGCGCTAAAACCGCATTAAACAATGTCACTTAGTGAGATGCTGTGTTTTTCACCATTACAAGTCGGGAACTGCGATATCTAATGCGAAAGCGCTTGCAAACGTCGTTAGGTTAGGTTAGGTTAGGTTACGTTAGGTTAGGTTTGGTTAGGTTAGGTTAGGTTAGGTTATGTTAGGTTAGGTTGGGTTAGGTTAGGTTAGGTTAGGTTAGGTTAAGATATGAACCGCGCTAAAACCACATTAAACAATGTCACTTAGTGAGATGCAGTGTTTTTCACCTTTACAAGTTGGGAACTGCGATATCTATTGTGAAAGCGCATGAAACCGTCGTAATCTTGTAGAAAACATTGTAAAGTGGTGATTAAAACGTTTTCTAACGATAGAAGTGCGAAGGTTAGGTTAGGTTAGGTTAGTTTAAGCTAGGTAGCGTCGTGAAACTACCAAAAACGACGTCATCTAACGAGATAGTGTTGTTTTATAGCGAGTACGAAACTGCGATAGGTAAAATGTTGTGAAAGCACACAAAACGGCATGAACAAGCCAAATACTGCATGTTGTACCGTTACAAGTGCGAAACTGTTATGTTGTGACATTCTCGGTAAAGCGCATGCAAGTATCGTGAAACCTTAAAGAACGATGTCATTTAGCGAGATACAGCGTTCTGTACTGTAATAAGTTGGTGACAAACTGTGAGGTCAAGCAAATATCATAATTGTGAACGAAACAGTGTAATTGAGCGTCTTTAGATACAAGTGCGAATGTTAGGTTAGGTTGACATATCAACCGTCGTAAAACCGCATTAAACAATCTCACTTAGTGAGATGTAGTGTTTTTCAAAATTACAAGTCGGGAACTACGATATCTAATGTGAAAGCGCATGAAACCGTCGTAATCTTGTAGAAAACATTGTAAAGTTGCGAATAAAACGTTTTCTAACGATAGAAGTGCGAAGGTTAGGTTAGGTTAGGTTAGGTTAAGCTAGGTAGCGTCGTGAAACTACCAAAAACGACGTCATCTAACGAGATAGTGTTGTTTTATTGCGAGTATTAAACTGCGATAGGTGAAATGTTGTGAAAGCACACAAAACGGCATGAACAAGCCAAATACTGCGTGTTCTACCGTTACAAGTGCGAAACTGCTATATTGTGATATTCTCGTTAAAGCGCATGCAAGCATCGTGAAACCTTAAAGAACAATGTCATTTAGCGAGATACAACGTTCTGTACTGCAATAAGTTGGTGAAAAACTGTGAGGTTATGGAAATATGGTAATTGTGAACAAAACAGTGTAATAGAGCGGTTTTAGATACAAGTGCGAATGTTAGGTTAGGTTAAGATATGAACCGTCGTAAAACCGCATTAAACAATGTCAATTAGTGAGATGCAGTGTTTTTCACCATTAAAAGTCGGAAACTGCGATATCTAATGTGAAAGCGCTTGCAACCGTCGTTAGGTTAGGTTAGGTTAGGTTAGGTTAGGTTAGGTTAGGTTTTGTTAGGTTAGGTTAGGTTAGGTTAGGTTAGATTAGGTTAGGTTGGGTTGAGTTGGGTTAGGTTAGGTTAGGTTAGGTTAGGTTGGGTTAGGTTAGGTTAGGTTACGTTAGGTTAGGTTAGGTTACGTTAGGTTAGGTTAGGTTAGGTTACGTTAGGTTAGGTTAGGTTAGGTAAGGATAATTTGGTTAGGTTAGGTAAGGTTAGGTTAGGTTAGGTTAGGTTTGGTTGGGTGTTTGGTTTGGGTTGGGTTGGGTTGGGTTAGGTTGGGTTAGGTTAGGTTAGGTTACGTTAGGTTAGGTTAGGTTAGGTTAGGTTACGTTAGGTTATGTTAGGTTAGGTTAGGTTACGTTAGGTTAGGTTAGGTCAGGAAAGGTTAGGTTACGTTAGAATAGGTTAGGTTAGGTTAGGTTACGTTAGGTTAGGTTAAGTTAGGTTAGGTTTGGTTAGGTTAGGTTAGGTTAGGTTAGGTTAGGGTATGTTAGGTTAGGTTAGGTTAGGTTACGTTAGGTTAGGTTAGGTCAGGAAAGGTTAGGTTACGTTAGAATAGGTTAGGTTAGGTTAGGTTACGTTAGGTTAGGTTAAGTTAGGTTAGGTTAGGTTTGGTTAGGTTAGCTTAGGTTAGGTTAGGTTGGGTTGGGTTGGGTTAGGTTAGGTTAGGTTAGGTTAGGTTGGGTTAGGTTAGTTTAGGTTAGGTTAGGTTAGGTTAGGTTGGGTTGGGTTGGGTTAGGTTAGGTTAGGTTAGGTAAGGTTAGGTTAGGTTAGGTTAGGTTACGTTAGGTTAAGGTATGAACCGTCGTAAAACCGCATTAAACAATGTCACTTAGTGAGATGCAGTGTTTTTCACCTTTACAAGTTGGGAACTGTGATATCTAATGTGAAAGCGCTTGAAACCGTCGTATTGTTGTAGAAAGCAATGTAAAGTAGCGAGTAAAACGTTTTCTAACGATAGAAGTGCGAAGGTTATGTTAGGTTGAGTTATGTTAGTTTAAGCTAGGTAGCGTCGTGAAACTACCAAAAACAACGTCATCTAACGAGATAGTGTTGTTTTATTGCGAGTACGAAACTGCGATAGGTGAAATGTTGTGAAAGCACACAAAACGGCATGAACAAGCCAAATACTGCGTGTTGTACCGTTACAAGTGCGAAACTGCTATGTTGTGATATTCTCGTTAAAGCACATGCAAGCATCGTGAAACCTTAAAGAACGATGTCATTTAGCGAGATACAGCGTTCTGTACTGCAATAAGTTGGTGAAAAACTGTGAGGTTATGCAAATATCCTAATTGTGAACGAAACAGTGTAATAGAGCGTTTTTTAATACAAGTGCGAATGTTAGGTTAGGTTAAGATATGAACCGTCGTGAAACCGCATTAAACAATGTCACTTAGAGAGATGCAGTGTTTTTCACCATTACAAGTCGGGAACTGCGATATCTAATGTGAAAGCGCTTGCAAACGTCGTTAGGTTAGGTTAGGTTAGGTTAGGTTAGGTTAGGTTACGTTAGGTTAGGTTAGGTTTGGTTAGGTTAGGTTAGGTTAGGTTAGGTTAGGTTAGGGATGTTAGGTAAGGTTTGGTTAGGTTAGGTTAGGTTAGGTTGGGTTAGGTAAGGTTAGGTTAGGTTAAGATATGAACCGCGCTAAAACCGCATTAAACAATGTCACTTAGTGAGATGCTGTGTTTTTCACCATTAAAAGTCGGGAACTGCGATATCTAATGCGAAAGCGCTTGCAAACGTCGTTAGGTTAGGTTAGGTTACGTTAGGTTAGGTTTGGTTAGGTTAGGTTAGGTTAGGTTATGTTAGGTTAGGTTGGGTTAGGTTAGGTTAGGTTAGGTTAGGTTAGGTTAGGTTAAGATATGAACCGCGCTAAAACCACATTAAACAATGTCACTTACTGAGATGCAGTGTTTTTCACCTTTACAAGTTGGGAACTGCGATATCTATTGTGAAAGCGCATGAAACCGTCGTAATCTTGTAGAAAACATTGTAAAGTGGTGAGTAAAACGTTTTCTAACGATAGAAGTGCGAAGGTTAGGTTAGGTTAGGTTAGTTTAAGCTAGGTAGCGTCGTGAAACTACCAAAAACGACGTCATCTAACGAGATAGTGTTGTTTTATAGCGAGTATTAAACTGCGATAGGTGAAATGTTGTGAAAGCACACAAAACGGCATGAACAGCCAAATACTGCGTGTTCTACCGTTACAAGTGCGAAACTGCTATATTGTGATATTCTCGTTAAAGCGCATGCAAGCATCGTGAAACCTTAAAGAACAATGTCATTTAGCGAGATACAACGTTCTGTACTGCAATAAGTTGGTGAGAAACTGTGAGGTTATGCAAATATGGTAATTGTGAACAAAACAGTGTAATAGAGCGTTTTTAGATACAAGTGCGAATGTTAGGTTAGGTTAAGATATGAACCGTCGTAAAACCGCATTAAACAAATGTCAATTAGTGAGATGCAGTGTTTTTCACCATTAAAAGTCGGGAACTGCGATATCTAATGTGAAAGCGCTTGCAAACGTCGTTAGGTTAGGTTAGGTTAGGTTACGTTAGGTTAGGTTTGGTTAGGTTAGGTTAGGTTAGGTTATGTTAGGTTAGGTTGGGTTAGGTTAGGTTAGGTTACGTTAGGTTAAGGTATGAACCGTCGTAAAACCGCATTAAACAATGTCACTTAGTGAGATGCAGTGTTTTTCACCTTTACAAGTTGGGAACTGCGATATCAACAGTGAAAGCACTTGAAACCGTCGTAATGTTGTAGAAAGCAATGTAAAGTAGCGAGTAAAACGTTTTCTAACGATAGAAATGCGAAGGTTATGTTAGGTTGAGTTATGTTAGTTTAAGCTAGGTAGCGTCGTGAAACCACCAAAAACGACGTCATCTAACGAGATAGTGTTGTTTTATTGCGAGTACGAAACTGCGATAGGTAAAATGTTGTGAAAGCACACAAACCGGCATGAACAAGCCAAATACTGCGTGTTGTACCGTTACAAGTGCGAAACTGTCATGTTGTGACATTCTCGGTAAAGCGCATGCAAGTATCGTGAAACCTTAAAGAACGATGTCATTTAGCGAGATACAGCGTTCTGTACTGTAATAAGTTGGTGACAAACTGTGAGGTCAAGCAAATATCATAATTGTGAACGAAACAGTGTAATTGAGCGTCTTTAGATACAAGTGCGAATGTTAGGTTAGGTTGACATATCAACCGTCGTAAAACCGCATTAAACAATCTCACTTAGTGAGATGTAGTGTTTTTCAAAATTACAAGTCGGGAACTACGATATCTAATGTGAAAGCGCATGAAACCGTCGTAATCTTGTAGAAAACATTGTAAAGTTGCGAATAAAACGTTTTCTAACGATAGAAGTGCAAAGGTTAGGTTAGGTTAGGTTAGGTTAAGCTAGGTAGCGTCGTGAAACTACCAAAAACGACGTCATCTAACGAGATAGTGTTGTTTTATTGCGAGTATTAAACTGCGATAGGTGAAATGTTGTGAAAGCACACAAAACGGCATGAACAAGCCAAATACTGCGTGTTCTACCGTTACAAGTGCGAAACTGCTATATTGTGATATTCTCGTTAAAGCGCATGCAAGCATCGTGAAACCTTAAAGAACAATGTCATTTAGCGAGATACAACGTTCTGTACTGCAATAAGTTGGTGAAAAACTGTGAGGTTATGGAAATATGGTAATTGTGAACAAAACAGTGTAATAGAGCGGTTTTAGATACAAGTGCGAATGTTAGGTTAGGTTAAGATATGAACCGTCGTAAAACCGCATTAAACAATGTCAATTAGTGAGATGCAGTGTTTTTCACCATTAAAAGTCGGGAACTGCGATATCTAATGTGAAAGCGCTTGCAACCGTCGTTAGGTTAGGTTAGGTTAGGTTAGGTTAGGTTTTGTTAGGTTAGGTTAGGTTAGGTTAGGTTAGATTAGGTTAGGTTGGGTTGAGTTGGGTTAGGTTAGGTTAGGTTAGGTTAGGTTGGGTTAGGTTAGGTTAGGTTACGTTAGGTTAGGTTAGGTTACGTTAGGTTAGGTTAGGTTAGGTTACGTTAGGTTAGGTTAGGTTAGGTAAGGATCATTTGGTTAGGTTAGGTAAGGTTAGGTTAGGTTAGGTTAGGTTTGGTTGGGTGTTGTTGGTTTGGGTTGGGTTGGGTTGGGTTAGGTTGGGTTAGGTTAGGTTAGGTTACGTTAGGTTAGGTTAGGTTAGGTTAGGTTACGTTAGGTTATGTTAGGTTAGGTTAGGTTACGTTAGGTTAGGTTAGGTCAGGAAAGGTTAGGTTACGTTAGAATAGGTTAGGTTAGGTTAGGTTACGTTAGGTTAGGTTAAGTTAGGTTAGGTTTGGTTAGGTTAGGTTAGGTTAGGTTAGGTTAGGGTATGTTAGGTTAGGTTAGGTTAGGTTACGTTAGGTTAGGTTAGGTCAGGAAAGGTTAGGTTACGTTAGAATAGGTTAGGTTAGGTTAGGTTACGTTAGGTTAGGTTAAGTTAGGTTAGGTTAGGTTTGGTTAGGTTAGCTTAGGTTAGGTTAGGTTGGGTTGGGTTGGGTTAGGTTAGGTTAGGTTAGGTTGGGTTAGGTTAGTTTAGGTTAGGTTAGGTTAGGTTAGGTTGGGTTGGGTTGGGTTAGGTTAGGTTAGGTTAGGTTAGGTAAGGTTAGGTTAGGTTAGGTTACGTTAGGTTAAGGTATGAACCGTCGTAAAACCGCATTAAACAATGTCACTTAGTGAGATGCAGTGTTTTTCACCTTTACAAGTTGGGAACTGTGATATCTAATGTGAAAGCGCTTGAAACCGTCGTATTGTTGTAGAAAGCAATGTAAAGTAGCGAGTAAAACGTTTTCTAACGATAGAAGTGCGAAGGTTATGTTAGGTTGAGTTATGTTAGTTTAAGCTAGGTAGCGTCGTGAAACCACCAAAAACGACGTCATCTAACGAGATAGTGTTGTTTTATAGCGAGTATTAAACTGCGATAGGTGAAATGTTGTGAAAGCACACAAAACGGCATGAACAAGCCAAATACTGCGTGTTCTACCGTTACAAGTGCGAAACTGCTATATTGTGATATTCTCGTTAAAGCGCATGCAAGCATCGTGAAACCTTAAAGAACAATGTCATTTAGCGAGATACAACGTTCTGTACTGCAATAAGTTGGTGAGAAACTGTGAGGTTATGCAAATATGGTAATTGTGAACAAAACAGTGTAATAGAGCGTTTTTAGATACAAGTGCGAATGTTAGGTTAGGTTAAGATATGAACCGTCGTAAAACCGCATTAAACAAATGTCAATTAGTGAGATGCAGTGTTTTTCACCAT
>NW_027464805.1:157500-202500 GCF_043290135.1 Rhipicephalus microplus
AAGTATCGTGAAACCTTAAAGAACGATGTCATTTAGCGAGATACAGCGTTCTGAACTCTAATAAGTTGGTGAGAAACTGTGAGGTCAAGCAAATATCGTAATTGTGAACGAAACAGTGTAATTGAGCGTATTTAGATACAAGTGCGAATGTTAGGTTAGGTTGAGATATCAACCGTCGTAAAACCGCATTAAACAATGTCACTTAGTGAGATGTAGTGTTTTTCAACATTACAAGTCGGGAACTACGATATCTAATGTGAAAGCGCATGAAACCGTCGTAATCTTGTAGAAAACATTGTAAAGTTGCGAGTAAAACGTTTTCTAACGATAGAAGTGCGAAGGTTAGCTTGAGTTATGTTAGTTTAAGCTATGTAGCGTCGTGAGACCACCAAAAAGGACGTCAACTAACGAGATAGCGTTGTTTTATTGCATGTACGTAACTGCAATAGGTGAAATGTTGTGAAAGTACACAAAACGGCTTGAACAAGCCAGATACTGCGTGTTGTACCGTTACAAGTGCGAAACTGCTATAATGTGATATTCTTGTTAAAGCGCATGCAAGCATCGTGAAACCTTAAAGAACGATGTCATTTAGCGAGATACAGCGTTCTGTACTGCAATAAGTTGGTGAAAAACTGTGAGGTTATGCAAATATCGTAATTGTGAACGAAACAGTGTAATAGAGCGTTTTTCCATACAAGTACGAATGTTAGGTTAGGTTAAGATATGAACCGTCGTAAAACCGCATTAAACAATGTCACTTAGTGAGATGCAGTGTTTTTCACCATTACAAGTCGGGAACTGCGATATCTAATGTGAAAGCGCTTGCAAACGTCGTTAGGTTAGGTTAGGTTAGGTTAGGTTACGTTAGGTTAGGTTTGGTTATGTTAGGTTAGGTTAGGTTAGGTTATGTTAGGTTAGGTTGGGTTAGGTTAGGTTAGGTTAGGTTAGGTTAAGATACGAACCGCGCTAAAACCGCATTAAACAATGTCACTTAGTGAGATGCAGTGTTTTTCACCTTTACAAGTTGGGAACTGCGATATCTAATGTGAAAGCGCTTTAAACCGTCGTAATGTTGTAGAAAGCAATGTAAAGTAGCGAGTAAAACGTTTTCTAACGATAGAAGTGCGAAGGTTATGTTAGGTTGAGTTATGTTAGTTTAAGCTAGGTAGCGTCGTGAAACCACCAAAAACGACGTCATCTAACGAGATAGTGTTGTTTATTGCGAGTACGAAACTGCGATAGGTAAAATGTTGTGAAAGCACACAAAACGGCATGAACAAGCCAAATACTGCGTGTTGTACCGTTACAAGTGCGAAACTGCTATGTTGTGACATTCTCGGTAAAGCGCATGCAAGTATCGTGAAACCTTAAAGAACGATGTCATTTAGCGAGATACAGCGTTCTGTACTGTAATAAGTTGGTGAGAAACTGTGAGGTCAAGCAAATATCGTAATTGTGAACGAAACAGTGTAATTGAGCGTCTTTAGATACAAGTGCGAATGTTTGGTTAGGTTGACATATCAACCATCGTAAAACCGCATTAAACAATGTCACTTAGTGATATGTAGTGTTTTTCAACATTACAAGTCGGGAACTACGATATCTAATGTGAAAGCGCATGAAACCGTCGTAATCTTGTAGAAAACATTGTAAAGTTGCGAGTAAAACGTTTTCTAACGATAGAAGTGCGAAGGTTAGGTTAGGTTAGGTTAGTTTAGGCTAGGTAGCGTCGTGAAACTACCAAAAACGACGTCATCTAAAGAGATAGTGTTGTTTTATTGCGAGTATTAAACTGCGATAGGTGAAATGTTGTGAAAGCACACAAAACGGCATGAACAACCCAAATACTGCGTGTTCTACCGTTACAAGTGCGAAACTGCTATATTGTGATATTCTCGTTAAAGCGCATGCAAGCATCGTGAAACCTTAAAGAACAATGTCATTTAGCGAGATACAGCGTTCTGTACTGCAATAAGTTGGTGAAAAACTGTGAGGTTATGCAAATATCGTAATTGTGAACGAAACAGTGTAATAGAGCGTTTTTCAATACAAGTACGAATGTTAGGTTAGGTTAAGATATGAACCGTCGTAAAACCGCATTAAACAATGTCACTTAGTGAGATGCAGTGTTTTTCACCATTACAAGTCGGGAACTGCGATATCTAATGTGAAAGCGCTTGCAAACGTCTTTAGGTTAGGTTAGGTTAGGTTAGGTTAGGTTAGGTTAGGTTAGGTTAGGTTAGGTTACGTTAGGTTAGGTTTGGTTAGGTTAGGTTAGGTTAGGTTATGTTAGGTTAGGTTGGGTTAGGTTAGGTTAGGTTACGTTAGGTTAAGGTATGAACCGTTGTAAAACCGCAATAAACAGTGTCACTTAGTGAGATGCAGTGTTTTTCACCTTTACAAGTTGGGAACTGCAATATCTAATGTGAAAGCGCTTGAAACCGTCGTAATGTTGTAGAAAGCAATGTAAAGTAGCGAGTAAAACGTTTTCTAACGATAGAAGTGCGAAGGTTATGTTAGGTTGAGTTATGTTAGTTTAAGCTAGGTAGCGTCGTGAAACCACCAAAAACGACGTCATCTAACGAGATAGTGTTGTTTTATTGCGAGTACGAAACTGCGATAGGTAAAATGTGAAAGCACACAAAACGGCATGAACAAGCCAAACACTGCGTGTTGTACCGTTACAAGTGCGAAACTGCTATGTTTTGACATTCTCGGTAAAGCGCATGCAAGTATCGTGAAACCTAAAAGAACGATGTCATTTAGCGAGATACAGCGTTCTGTACTGAATAAGTTGGTGAGAAACTGTGAGGTCAAGCAAATATCGTAATTGTGAACGAAACAGTGTAATTGAGCGTCTTAAGATACAAGTGCGAATGTTAGGTTAGGTTGACATATCAACCGTCGTAAAACCGCATTAAACAATGTCACTTAGTGAGATGTAGTGTTTTTCAACATTACAAGTCGGGAACTACGATATCTAATGTGAAAGCGCATGAAACCGTCGTAATCTTGTAGAAAACATTGTAAAGTTGCGAGTAAAACGTTTTCTAACGATAGAAGTGCGAAGGTTAGGTTAGGTTAGGTTAGTTTAAGCTAGGTAGCGTCGTGAAACTACCAAAAACGACGTCATCTAACGAGATAGTGTTGTTTTATAGCGAGTATTAAACTGCGATAGGTGAAATGTTGTGAAAGCACACAAAACGGCATGAACAAGCCAAATACTGCGTGTTCTACCGTTACAAGTGCGAAACTGCTATATTGTGATATTCTCGTTAAAGCGCATGCAAGCATCGTGAAACCTTAAAGAACAATGTCATTTAGCGAGATACAACGTTCTGTACTGCAATAAGTTGGTGAAAAACTGTGAGGTTATGGAAATATGGTAATTGTGAACAAAACAGTGTAATAGAGCGGTTTTAGATACAAGTGCGAATGTTAGGTTAGGTTAAGATATGAACCGTCGTAAAACCGCATTAAACAATGTCAATTAGTGAGATGCAGTGTTTTTCACCATTAAAAGTCGGGAACTGCGATATATAATGTGAAAGCGCTTGCAACCGTCGTTAGGTTAGGTTAGGTTAGGTTAGGTTAGGTTTTGTTAGGTTAGGTTAGGTTAGGTTAGGTTAGATTAGGTTAGGTTAGGTTGGGTTGAGTTGGGTTAGGTTAGGTTAGGTTAGGTTGGGTTAGGTTAGGTTAGGTTACGTTAGGTTAGGTTAGGTTACGTTAGGTTAGGTTAGGTTAGGTTACGTTAGGTTAGGTTAGGTTAGGTAAGGATAATTTGGTTAGGTTAGGTAAGGTTAGGTTAGGTTAGGTTAGGTTGGGTTGGGTGTTGTTGGTTTGGGTTGGGTTGGGTTGGGTTAGGTTGGGTTAGGTTAGGTTAGGTTGCGTTAGGTTAGGTTAGGTTAGGTTACGTTAGGTTATGTTAGGTTAGGTTAGGTTAGGTTACGTTAGGTTAGGTTAGGTCAGGAAAGGTTAGGTTACGTTAGAATAGGTTAGGTTAGGTTAGGTTACGTTAGGTTAGGTTAAGTTAGGTTAGGTTTGGTTAGGTTAGGTTAGGTTAGGTTAGGGTATGTTAGGTTAGGTTAGGTTACGTTAGGTTAGGTTAGGTCAGGAAAGGTTAGGTTACGTTTGAATAGGTTAGGTTAGGTTAGGTTACGTTAGGTTAGGTTAAGTTAGGTTAGGTTAGGTTTGGTTAGGTTAGCTTAGGTTAGGTTAGGTTGGGTTGGGTTGGGTTAGGTTAGGTTAGGTTAGGTTAGGTTGGGTTAGGTTAGTTTAGGTTAGGTTAGGTTAGGTTAGGTTGGGTTGGGTTGGGTTAGGTTAGGTTAGGTTAGGTTAGGTAAGGTTAGGTTAGGTTAGGTTAGGTTACGTTAGGTTAAGGTATGAACCGTCGTAAAACCGCATTAAAAAATGTCACTTAGTGAGATGCAGTGTTTTTCACCTTTACAAGTTGGGAACTGTGATATCTAATGTGAAAGCGCTTGAAACCGTCGTATTGTTGTAGAAAGCAATGTAAAGTAGCGAGTAAAACGTTTTCTAACGATAGAAGTGCGAAGGTTATGTTAGGTTGAGTTATGTTAGTTTAAGCTAGGTAGCGTCGTGAAACTACCAAAAACAACGTCATCTAACGAGATAGTGTTGTTTTATTGCGAGTACGAAACTGCGATAGGTGAAATGTTGTGAAAGCACACAAAACGGCATGAACAAGCCAAATACTGCGTGTTGTACCGTTACAAGTGCGAAACTGCTATGTTGTGATATTCTCGTTAAAGCGCATGCAAGCATCGTGAAACCTTAAAGAACGATGTCATTTAGCGAGATACAGCGTTCTGTACTGCAATAAGTTGGTGAAAAACTGTGAGGTTATGCAAATATCCTAATTGTGAACGAAACAGTGTAATAGAGCGTTTTTTAATACAAGTGCGAATGTTAGGTTAGGTTAAGATATGAACCGTCGTAAAACCGCATTAAACAATGTCACTTAGTGAGATGCAGTGTTTTTCACCATTACAAGTCGGGAACTGCGATATCTAATGTGAAAGCGCTTGCAAACGTCGTTAGGTTAGGTTAGGTTAGGTTAGGTTAGGTTACGTTAGGTTAGGTTAGGTTAGGTTTGGTTAGGTTAGGTTAGGTTAGGTTAGGTTAGGTTAGGTTAGGGATGTTAGGTAAGGTTTGGTTAGGTTAGGTTAGGTTAGGTTGGGTTAGGTAAGGTTAGGTTAGGTTAAGATATGAACCGCGCTAAAACCGCATTAAACAATGTCACTTAGTGAGATGCTGTGTTTTTCACCATTACAAGTCGGGAACTGCGATATCTAATGCGAAAGCGCTTGCAAACGTCGTTAGGTTAGGTTAGGTTAGGTTACGTTAGGTTAGGTTTGGTTAGGTTAGGTTAGGTTAGGTTATGTTAGGTTAGGTTGGGTTAGGTTAGGTTAGGTTAGGTTAGGTTAAGATATGAACCGCGCTAAAACCACATTAAACAATGTCACTTAGTGAGATGCAGTGTTTTCACCTTTACAAGTTGGGAACTGCGATATCTATTGTGAAAGCGCATGAAACCGTCGTAATCTTGTAGAAAACATTGTAAAGTGGTGATTAAAACGTTTTCTAACGATAGAAGTGCGAAGGTTAGGTTAGGTTAGGTTAGTTTAAGCTAGGTAGCGTCGTGAAACTACCAAAACGACGTCATCTAACGAGATAGTGTTGTTTTATAGCGAGTACGAAACTGCGATAGGTAAAATGTTGTGAAAGCACACAAAACGGCATGAACAAGCCAAATACTGCGTGTTGTACCGTTACAAGTGCGAAACTGTTATGTTGTGACATTCTCGGTAAAGCGCATGCAAGTATCGTGAAACCTTAAAGAACGATGTCATTTAGCGAGATACAGCGTTCTGTACTGTAATAAGTTGGTGACAAACTGTGAGGTCAAGCAAATATCATAATTGTGAACGAAACAGTGTAATTGAGCGTCTTTAGATACAAGTGCGAATGTTAGGTTAGGTTGACATATCAACCGTCGTAAAACCGCATTAAACAATCTCACTTAGTGAGATGTAGTGTTTTTCAAATTACAAGTCGGGAACTACGATATCTAATGTGAAAGCGCATGAAACCGTCGTAATCTTGTAGAAAACATTGTAAAGTTGCGAATAAAACGTTTTCTAACGATAGAAGTGCGAAGGTTAGGTTAGGTTAGGTTAGGTTAAGCTAGGTAGCGTCGTGAAACTACCAAAAACGACGTCATCTAACGAGATAGTGTTGTTTTATTGCGAGTATTAAACTGCGATAGGTGAAATGTTGTGAAAGCACACAAAACGGCATGAACAAGCCAAATACTGCGTGTTCTACCGTTACAAGTGCGAAACTGCTATATTGTGATATTCTCGTTAAAGCGCATGCAAGCATCGTGAAACCTTAAAGAACAATGTCATTTAGCGAGATACAACGTTCTGTACTGCAATAAGTTGGTGAAAAACTGTGAGGTTATGGAAATATGGTAATTGTGAACAAAACAGTGTAATAGAGCGGTTTTAGATACAAGTGCGAATGTTAGGTTAGGTTAAGATATGAACCGTCGTAAAACCGCATTAAACAATGTCAATTAGTGAGATGCAGTGTTTTTCACCATTAAAAGTCGGAAACTGCGATATCTAATGTGAAAGCGCTTGCAACCGTCGTTAGGTTAGGTTAGGTTAGGTTAGGTTAGGTTAGGTTTTGTTAGGTTAGGTTAGGTTAGGTTAGGTTAGATTAGGTTAGGTTGGGTTGAGTTGGGTTAGGTTAGGTTAGGTTAGGTTAGGTTGGGTTAGGTTAGGTTAGGTTACGTTAGGTTAGGTTAGGTTACGTTAGGTTAGGTTAGGTTAGGTTACGTTAGGTTAGGTTAGGTTAGGTAAGGATAATTTGGTTAGGTTAGGTAAGGTTAGGTTAGGTTAGGTTAGGTTTGGTTGGGTGTTTGGTTTGGGTTGGGTTGGGTTGGGTTAGGTTGGGTTAGGTTAGGTTAGGTTACGTTAGGTTAGGTTAGGTTAGGTTAGGTTACGTTAGGTTATGTTAGGTTAGGTTAGGTTACGTTAGGTTAGGTTAGGTCAGGAAAGGTTAGGTTACGTTAGAATAGGTTAGGTTAGGTTAGGTTACGTTAGGTTAGGTTAAGTTAGGTTAGGTTTGGTTAGGTTAGGTTAGGTTAGGTTAGGGTATGTTAGGTTAGGTTAGGTTAGGTTACGTTAGGTTAGGTTAGGTCAGGAAAGGTTAGGTTACGTTAGAATAGGTTAGGTTAGGTTAGGTTACGTTAGGTTAGGTTAAGTTAGGTTAGGTTAGGTTTGGTTAGGTTAGCTTAGGTTAGGTTAGGTTGGGTTGGGTTGGGTTAGGTTAGGTTAGGTTAGGTTAGGTTGGGTTAGGTTAGTTTAGGTTAGGTTAGGTTAGGTTAGGTTGGGTTGGGTTGGGTTAGGTTAGGTTAGGTTAGGTAAGGTTAGGTTAGGTTAGGTTAGGTTACGTTAGGTTAAGGTATGAACCGTCGTAAAACCGCATTAACAAATGTCACTTAGTGAGATGCAGTGTTTTTCACCTTTACAAGTTGGGAACTGTGATATCTAATGTGAAAGCGCTTGAAACCGTCGTAATCTTGTAGAAAACATTGTAAAGTGGTGAGTAAAACGTTTTCTAACGATAGAAGTGCGAAGGTTAGGTTAGGTTAGGTTAGTTTAAGCTAGGTAGCGTCGTGAAACTACCAAAAACGACGTCATCTAACGAGATAGTGTTGTTTTATAGCGAGTATTAAACTGCGATAGGTGAAATGTTGTGAAAGCACACAAAACGGCATGAACAGCCAAATACTGCGTGTTCTACCGTTACAAGTGCGAAACTGCTATATTGTGATATTCTCGTTAAAGCGCATGCAAGCATCGTGAAACCTTAAAGAACAATGTCATTTAGCGAGATACAACGTTCTGTACTGCAATAAGTTGGTGAGAAACTGTGAGGTTATGCAAATATGGTAATTGTGAACAAAACAGTGTAATAGAGCGTTTTTAGATAAAAGTGCGAATGTTAGGTTAGGTTAAGATATGAACCGTCGTAAAACCGCATTAAACAAATGTCAATTAGTGAGATGCAGTGTTTTTCACCATTAAAAGTCGGGAACTGCGATATCTAATGTGAAAGCGCTTGCAAACGTCGTTAGGTTAGGTTAGGTTAGGTTACGTTAGGTTAGGTTTGGTTAGGTTAGGTTAGGTTAGGTTATGTTAGGTTAGGTTGGGTTAGGTTAGGTTAGGTTACGTTAGGTTAAGGTATGAACCGTCGTAAAACCGCATTAAACAATGTCACTTAGTGAGATGCAGTGTTTTTCACCTTTACAAGTTGGGAACTGCGATATCAACAGTGAAAGCACTTGAAACCGTCGTAATGTTGTAGAAAGCAATGTAAAGTAGCGAGTAAAACGTTTTCTAACGATAGAAATGCGAAGGTTATGTTAGGTTGAGTTATGTTAGTTTAAGCTAGGTAGCGTCGTGAAACCACCAAAACGACGTCATCTAACGAGATAGTGTTGTTTTATTGCGAGTACGAAACTGCGATAGGTAAAATGTTGTGAAAGCACACAAAACGGCATGAACAAGCCAAATACTGCGTGTTGTACCGTTACAAGTGCGAAACTGTTATGTTGTGACATTCTCGGTAAAGCGCATGCAAGTATCGTGAAACCTTAAAGAACGATGTCATTTAGGGAGATACAGCGTTCTGTACTGTAATAAGTTGGTGACAAACTGTGAGGTCAAGCAAATATCATAATTGTGAACGAAACAGTGTAATTGAGCGTCTTTAGATACAAGTGCGAATGTTAGGTTAGGTTGACATATCAACCGTCGTAAAACCGCATTAAACAATCTCACTTAGTGAGATGTAGTGTTTTTCAAAATTACAAGTCGGGAACTACGATATCTAATGTGAAAGCGCATGAAACCGTCGTAATCTTGTAGAAAACATTGTAAAGTTGCGAATAAAACGTTTTCTAACGATAGAAGTGCGAAGGTTAGGTTAGGTTAGGTTAGGTTAAGCTAGGTAGCGTCGTGAAACTACCAAAAACGACGTCATCTAACGAGATAGTGTTGTTTTATTGCGAGTATTAAACTGCGATAGGTGAAATGTTGTGAAAGCACACAAAACGGCATGAACAAGCCAAATACTGCGTGTTCTACCGTTACAAGTGCGAAACTGCTATATTGTGATATTCTCGTTAAAGCGCATGCAAGCATCGTGAAACCTTAAAGAACAATGTCATTTAGCGAGATACAACGTTCTGTACTGCAATAAGTTGGTGAAAAACTGTGAGGTTATGGAAATATGGTAATTGTGAACAAAACAGTGTAATAGAGCGGTTTTAGATACAAGTGCGAATGTTAGGTTAGGTTAAGATATGAACCGTCGTAAAACCGCATTAAACAATGTCAATTAGTGAGATGCAGTGTTTTTCGCCATTAAAAGTCGGGAACTGCGATATCTAATGTGAAAGCGCTTGCAACCGTCGTTAGGTTAGGTTAGGTTAGGTTAGGTTAGGTTAGGTTAGGTTAGGTTTTGTTAGGTTAGGTTAGGTTAGGTTAGGTTAGATTAGGTTAGGTTGGGTTGAGTTGGGTTAGGTTAGGTTAGGTTAGGTTAGGTTGGGTTAGGTTAGGTTAGGTTACGTTAGGTTAGGTTAGGTTACGTTAGGTTAGGTTAGGTTAGGTTACGTTAGGTTAGGTTAGGTTAGGTAAGGATCATTTGGTTAGGTTAGGTAAGGTTAGGTTTGGTTGGGTGTTGTTGGTTTGGGTTGGGTTGGCTTGGGTTAGGTTGGGTTAGGTTAGGTTAGGTTACGTTAGGTTAGGTTAGGTTAGGTTACGTTAGGTTATGTTAGGTTAGGTTAGGTTACGTTAGGTTAGGTTAGGTCAGGAAAGGTTAGGTTACGTTAGAATAGGTTAGGTTAGGTTACGTTAGGTTAGGTTAAGTTAGGTTAGGTTTGGTTAGGTTAGGTTAGGTTAGGTTAGGTTAGGGTATGTTAGGTTAGGTTAGGTTAGGTTACGTTAGGTTAGGTTAGGTCAGGAAAGGTTAGGTTACGTTAGAATAGGTTAGGTTAGGTTAGGTTACGTTAGGTTAGGTTAAGTTAGGTTAGGTTAGGTTTGGTTAGGTTAGCTTAGGTTAGGTTAGGTTGGGTTGGGTTGGGTTAGGTTAGGTTAGGTTAGGTTAGGTTGGGTTAGGTTAGTTTAGGTTAGGTTAGGTTAGGTTAGGTTGGGTTGGGTTGGGTTAGGTTAGGTTAGGTTATGTTAGGTTAGGTTGGGTTAGGTTAGGTTAGGTTACGTTAGGTTAAGGTATGAACCGTCGTAAAACCGCATTAAACAATGTCACTTAGTGAGATGCAGTGTTTTTCACCTTTACAAGTTGGGAACTGCGATATCAACAGTGAAAGCACTTGAAACCGTCGTAATGTTGTAGAAAGCAATGTAAAGTAGCGAGTAAAACGTTTTCTAACGATAGAAATGCGAAGGTTATGTTAGGTTGAGTTATGTTAGTTTAAGCTAGGTAGCGTCGTGAAACCACCAAAAACGACGTCATCTAACGAGATAGTGTTGTTTTATTGCGAGTACGAAACTGCGATAGGTAAAATGTTGTGAAAGCACACAAACCGGCATGAACAAGCCAAATACTGCGTGTTGTACCGTTACAAGTGCGAAACTGTTATGTTGTGACATTCTCGGTAAAGCGCATGCAAGTATCGTGAAACCTTAAAGAACGATGTCATTTAGCGAGATACAGCGTTCTGTACTGTAATAAGTTGGTGACAAACTGTGAGGTCAAGCAAATATCATAATTGTGAACGAAACAGTGTAATTGAGCGTCTTTAGATACAAGTGCGAATGTTAGGTTAGGTTGACATATCAACCGTCGTAAAACCGCATTAAACAATCTCACTTAGTGAGATGTAGTGTTTTTCAAAATTACAAGTCGGGAACTACGATATCTAATGTGAAAGCGCATGAAACCGTCGTAATCTTGTAGAAAACATTGTAAAGTTGCGAATAAAACGTTTTCTAACGATAGAAGTGCAAAGGTTAGGTTAGGTTAGGTTAGGTTAAGCTAGGTAGCGTCGTGAAACTACCAAAAACGACGTCATCTAACGAGATAGTGTTGTTTTATTGCGAGTATTAAACTGCGATAGGTGAAATGTTGTGAAAGCACACAAAACGGCATGAACAAGCCAAATACTGCGTGTTCTACCGTTACAAGTGCGAAACTGCTATATTGTGATATTCTCGTTAAAGCGCATGCAAGCATCGTGAAACCTTAAAGAACAATGTCATTTAGCGAGATACAACGTTCTGTACTGCAATAAGTTGGTGAAAAACTGTGAGGTTATGGAAATATGGTAATTGTGAACAAAACAGTGTAATAGAGCGGTTTTAGATACAAGTGCGAATGTTAGGTTAGGTTAAGATATGAACCGTCGTAAAACCGCATTAAACAATGTCAATTAGTGAGATGCAGTGTTTTTCACCATTAAAAGTCGGGAACTGCGATATCTAATGTGAAAGCGCTTGCAACCGTCGTTAGGTTAGGTTAGGTTAGGTTAGGTTTTGTTAGGTTAGGTTAGGTTAGGTTAGGTTAGATTAGGTTAGGTTGGGTTGAGTTGGGTTAGGTTAGGTTAGGTTAGGTTAGGTTGGGTTAGGTTAGGTTAGGTTACGTTAGGTTAGGTTAGGTTACGTTAGGTTAGGTTAGGTTAGGTTACGTTAGGTTAGGTTAGGTTAGGTAAGGATCATTTGGTTAGGTTAGGTAAGGTTAGGTTAGGTTAGGTTAGGTTTGGTTGGGTGTTGTTGGTTTGGGTTGGGTTGGGTTGGGTTAGGTTGGGTTAGGTTAGGTTAGGTTACGTTAGGTTAGGTTAGGTTAGGTTAGGTTACGTTAGGTTATGTTAGGTTAGGTTAGGTTACGTTAGGTTAGGTTAGGTCAGGAAAGGTTAGGTTACGTTAGAATAGGTTAGGTTAGGTTAGGTTACGTTAGGTTAGGTTAAGTTAGGTTAGGTTTGGTTAGGTTAGGTTAGGTTAGGTTAGGTTAGGGTATGTTAGGTTAGGTTAGGTTAGGTTACGTTAGGTTAGGTTAGGTCAGGAAAGGTTAGGTTACGTTAGAATAGGTTAGGTTAGGTTAGGTTACGTTAGGTTAGGTTAAGTTAGGTTAGGTTAGGTTTGGTTAGGTTAGCTTAGGTTAGGTTAGGTTGGGTTGGGTTGGGTTAGGTTAGGTTAGGTTAGGTTGGGTTAGGTTAGTTTAGGTTAGGTTAGGTTAGGTTAGGTTGGGTTGGGTTGGGTTAGGTTAGGTTAGGTTAGGTTAGGTAAGGTTAGGTTAGGTTAGGTTACGTTAGGTTAAGGTATGAACCGTCGTAAAACCGCATTAAACAATGTCACTTAGTGAGATGCAGTGTTTTTCACCTTTACAAGTTGGGAACTGTGATATCTAATGTGAAAGCGCTTGAAACCGTCGTATTGTTGTAGAAAGCAATGTAAAGTAGCGAGTAAAACGTTTTCTAACGATAGAAGTGCGAAGGTTATGTTAGGTTGAGTTATGTTAGTTTAAGCTAGGTAGCGTCGTGAAACCACCAAAAACGACGTCATCTAACGAGATAGTGTTGTTTTATAGCGAGTATTAAACTGCGATAGGTGAAATGTTGTGAAAGCACACAAAACGGCATGAACAAGCCAAATACTGCGTGTTCTACCGTTACAAGTGCGAAACTGCTATATTGTGATATTCTCGTTAAAGCGCATGCAAGCATCGTGAAACCTTAAAGAACAATGTCATTTAGCGAGATACAACGTTCTGTACTGCAATAAGTTGGTGAGAAACTGTGAGGTTATGCAAATATGGTAATTGTGAACAAAACAGTGTAATAGAGCGTTTTTCGATACAAGTGCGAATGTTAGGTTAGGTTAAGATATGAACCGTCGTAAAACCGCATTAAACAAATGTCAATTAGTGAGATGCAGTGTTTTTCACCATTAAAAGTCGGGAACTGCGATATCTAATGTGAAAGCGCTTGCAAACGTCGTTAGGTTAGGTTAGGTTAGGTTACGTTAGGTTAGGTTTGGTTAGGTTAGGTTAGGTTAGGTTATGTTAGGTTAGGTTGGGTTAGGTTAGGTTAGGTTACGTTAGGTTAAGGTATGAACCGTCGTAAAACCGCATTAAACAATGTCACTTAGTGAGATGCAGTGTTTTTCACCTTTACAAGTTGGGAACTGCGATATCAACAGTGAAAGCACTTGAAACCGTCGTAATGTTGTAGAAAGCAATGTAAAGTAGCGAGTAAAACGTTTTCTAACGATAGAAATGCGAAGGTTATGTTAGGTTGAGTTATGTTAGTTTAAGCTAGGTAGCGTCGTGAAACCACCAAAAACGACGTCATCTAACGAGATAGTGTTGTTTTATTGCGAGTACAAAACTGCGATAGGTAAAATGTTGTGAAAGCACACAAACCGGCATGAACAAGCCAAATACTGCGTGTTGTACCGTTACAAGTGCGAAACTGTTATGTTGTGTAACGCGGAGAAATAAGACAAAGAGACAACGCCTTTGCTGCAGGCCGGCTGTTCTTTTTCTGCTTCCTCTTCGTCGTCTTCCGTCTCTCCCAGGTATGCGCCGAGCACGATCGCCGCTTTGTCATCATTACACTCGGCCACGCTGCAGCTGGTCTACTCCTGTAAGAAAAACACAAACCAATGTCACGTTTGCCGCCGTATGCAGTTCTTCATCCGCGACACATGCACCGCAAAGTTATTCCGTTTTCTCTTGTCTCTGCGCGTATCAGAAGCTGTGGATCGTACTCGCCAAGTGTTATCTCCCAAGCGCTCAGAAATAATGTAAGGGCCGTCGTACTTTGGGTGCAGTTTGTTTGAAGACGATGGCGCACCTCGCTGTAGCCACACCTCATCACCTACACTGTATTTCGGCGCGGGACGGTGGCGTCGGTCGTAGTATCGCTTTTGTGCCTGTTGAGCATGCACAATCCTCCTACGCGCCTCCACACGGATATCGCGACAAAGTCTCTGGCGTGCAGCGGAACGCCCTACTTTAACGGGAGTGTCCAAACCGAACGTAGCATTCAGTTGCGGGAGCTGACCATAGACAATCTCGTAGGGGCAAATTCCTGTGGAGCTGTGTGCCGCCGTGTTCACTGCGTACGCAGCTGCTTGGAGATGATCATCCCAGTCGGCCTCACCTCGTTTGTGATTCTTACAGTACGGTGCGAGTCTAGCCTGGATAGTCTGGTTCGACCTTTCGGTCAGTCCGTTCGCCTGCGGATGGTATGCCGACGCGAAGTGATGGTCCACTCCAGCTTGTTGTAGGTAAGTGCGGAGCTCGCGACTGCGGAAGGTGGTCGACCGGTCGGAGATCAACTTGTTAGGAAGACCGTGTCGCCATTCGAAGCGATCTTTCAGGAATCGGATGACATGGCTAGCAGCAAGCGAAGGCACGGCCGCGACCTCTACGAACTTGGACAAGTAGTCCACAGCGAGTATAATGTAACGATTGCCCGCTGTCGTCATTGGAAGAGGCCCGATGTGATCTATGCCCAACGTGTGGAAAATTGTCTCTGGAGGCTTGATCGGCGTAAGAAGTCCATGTCGAGCTCCAGGACGTCGTTTGTGTTGCTGACAAATCTCGCAACTGGCAACGTATGAACGCACGCTTTTATCCATTTTCGGCCACCAAAAACGTTCTTGTGCCTTGCGTAAGGTGGCTCTGTAGCCAACATGGCCTCCCTCGGGAGTGTCATGGATGGCGCGTAGTACGCTCGATCTTAAGGTGTCAGGAATGACCAGGAGATGACACTCGGTGCTTTTATCGGCCCAGTGACGCCGATACAGCGTTCCATTACGTAAGACAAACTTGGCATTGCGTCCCGCATCGCCAATGGAGTCTATAACGGATGCGAGTCTTCCATCGGCTTGCTGAGCCTTGGTCACGTCCTGTTGAGAAAACAGGATCCAGGTTTCTCGATTTCGTGTGGAGAACTCCTCGATCGGATTTCGCGATAAAGCGTCCGCGAGCTGATTTTGTGCTCCAGCACGGTGACGGATGTCGTACGTATAGTCTTGGAGCCGAACAATCCATCGGGCAAACTTGTGCTTGAGGTGCTGCTTCTGGAACATCCACGCAATCGCGGAGTTGTCTGTTACTACCGTGAAGTGTCGGCCAAACAAGTAGTGGCGGAACTTTTCATCCACACTCCATACTACAGCCAAACACTCCAGTTCATTCGAATGATAATGCCGTTCTGCGTCCGATAGTTTACGACTGGCGTAGCAGATGACGTGCCCACGCCCACTCGAGTCACGTTGAAGTAAAACCGCCCCCAGGCCAATCTGACTCGCATCAGTATGGACTTCTGTCATCCAATCTTCATTAAAGTGGCAGAGCACCGGGCTATGTGTAAGCTGGTGTTTGAGGGTTTGGAAGGCGTTATCCTGCAAAGGACCCCACTGAAATTGGGCGTTTTTCTTCAGTAAGTCCGTGAGTGGAGCAGCAGTTGACGCAAAGCTCGGTACAAACTTGCGCAAGTATGACGCCATTCCTAGGAATACCTGGAGCTGTTTTATAGATGTTGGTGCAGGGTATTTGGCAACGGCGTCTATGCGTTCAGGCAAGGGTCGTACGCCATTATGAGATATCTGATAACCAAGATAAGATATTGTCGTCAACCCAAACTGGCACTTCTCGCGGTTAAGTCGAAAGCCGGTGTTGTATAGCCTCTGCAGAACCGTGTCGAGATTTTGTAGATGTTGTTTTTCTGTTTCCCCGATGACTAGAACGTCATCGAGGTACACGACGCAGGCACGGTCTATCAGTGTGCCTAACACTGTGTTCATGGCACGCTGAAAGGTGCTTGGAGCAGTTCGCAGACCGAACGGCATCCGATTAAACTCGTACAAGCCAGATGGTGTTCGGAAGGCCGTCTTAAACTTATCTTCTTCAGCCACGTTGATCTGCCAATACCCTGCTTTTAAATCTAGCGACGAAAAGAACCTCGCTTTTCGTACGGCGTCAATAGCGTCGTCAATGCGTGGCAGCGGGTACGAGTCTGGTATGGTGTGCTTGTTCAGCTCTCGGTAGTCAACACAGAATCGGAGATTGCCGTCCTTTTTACGGACTAGGACAACAGGTGCTGCCCACGGGCTAGAAGATGGCCTGATTATGCTTGCGGCAAGCATTTCTTGCACCTGCTGGTCAATTAATATCCGCTCTCGTTCGGCATATCTACGTAACGGTATGGACACCGGCGGATGATTGTCGGTAGTAATATGGTGCACTAGTGAAGCTAGTTCCGGGAAGCTGAGTAGTAGTATCAGCGAAGAGCGATGCGTGCCTCTCGAGTATTGCGGGAAGTGTAAGTGGCGTCGTCAGCTCACCTTGGGATTGCGCCGGAGGCACACTTGGAGCCACAGGATGGAGGTTGACGGTACTTCCTTCCACCGTGAGACGCACTTCCCCGGAGAGCAGGTAGTCGGCCCCTAAAACCATGTCTGTGGGCAGGTCGTCGAAGACGGGCACCGAGGACAAAAACTTGCTGCCGGCCTCGGTGTTGAGTTGCAGGTTTAGGGCACCGACCGGTAGTACGTCGCCACCGAGACCCCGCAGTGGTGGCTCAGTCCAAGGCTGGAGAGGTTCGGAGGCGTGGCGGCGAAGCAACGCCGTACGTTGAGCTCCGGTATCAACGAGAGCTGTCAGTTCTCCGATGCCGTCGACGCGGACCTTGAGGGTTGGAAGTGGGCGTGATTGATATTGCATCGCTTGAGGTTGGCTTTGTGGGCAGCTTTTATACCCATGCCCGATGCGGCCACACGTGTAGCATCCGCGTCTCGGTGAAGCTGGCTCCTTTGGGCCAACTGCAGCCGCCCGGCGATGAGACGTGTCCTGCAACTCCATTGCCTGGCGTACGAAAGTGGAGATGTGGACTGGGTGGTTGTAGGCGGACAAGACGGCTGCGTGCGTCGAGTCATGGATCCCGTCGATGATGTACTGCCTGGCTGCGGAGGAGGTCCACTGTATATCGCAAGCTTGTAAAAGGTCCAGCTTGTCGTAGATGTAAGTCGCGACGTCCTCGGTTGCACCTTGCCGGCGTGACCGCATGGTCATGAAACGGTCGTCGTAAGCGCTCGGAAGCGGCGCAAACGCGGACATCAGGGCCGCGCTCCATGTTTGCCATGTAGCGTATGTACTGCCTTGGAAACGATGCCACGCTTGGGCAGATCCTCGCAAACGTCCTTCAGCGACCGACTTCTTAATCGTGTCGCTCCACGAGTATTTAAGGGCAACCGAGTTTATCACGCTTACCCAGTTGGTAGGGTCATCCTTGAATCCATGAAAATATGGAATTTCGTTCTCGTTGAACGATCCAAAAGAGGCGCAGCCAAACCCGGATGTCTTGAGCTCTTGGGCGAACAGAGAGAAGCCTCGAGAAATGGCCTCGCTGCAGTCATGATGCGGTGCCGCCGTGGAGGCTTGGACGCCGTCCGTGATCGGTGGGGAGTTCGAGAGCACTCGTCCACTTCGAAGTGTAGTGGACGCAGGGATATCGGGGTCAGTAGTTCGCGACTGCGCCATTGTAACGCGGAGAAATAAGACAAAGAGACAACGCCTTTGCTGCAGGCCGGCTGTTCTTTTTCTGCTTCCTCTTCGTCGTCTTCCGTCTCTCCCAGGTATGCGCCGAGCACGATCGCCGCTTTGTCATCATTACAGTTGTGACATTCTCGGTAAAGCGCATGCAAGTATCGTGAAACCTTAAAGAACGATGTCATTTAGCGAGATACAGCGTTCTGTACTGTAATAAATTGGTGACAAACTGTGAGGTCAAGCAAATATCATAATTGTGAACGGAACAGTGTAATTGAGCGTCTTTAGATACAAGTGCGAATGTTAGGTTAGGTTGACATATCAACCGTCGTAAAACCGCATTAAACAATCTCACTTAGTGAGATGTAGTGTTTTTCAAAATTACAAGTCGGGAACTACGATATCTAATGTGAAAGCGCATGAAACCGTCGTAATCTTGTAGAAAACATTGTAAAGTTGCGAATAAAACGTTTTCTAACGATAGAAGTGCGAAGGTTAGGTTAGGTTAGGTTAGGTTAAGCTAGGTAGCGTCGTGAAACTACCAAAAACGACGTCATCTAACGAGATAGTGTTGTTTTATTGCGAGTATTAAACTGCGATAGGTGAAATGTTGTGAAAGCACACAAAACGGCATGAACAAGCCAAATACTGCGTGTTCTACCGTTACAAGTGCGAAACTGCTATATTGTGATATTCTCGTTAAAGCGCATGCAAGCATCGTGAAACCTTAAAGAACAATGTCATTTAGCGAGATACAACGTTCTGTACTGCAATAAGTTGGTGAAAAACTGTGAGGTTATGGAAATATGGTAATTGTGAACAAAACAGTGTAATAGAGCGGTTTTAGATACAAGTGCGAATGTTAGGTTAGGTTAAGATATGAACCGTCGTAAAACCGCATTAAACAATGTCAATTAGTGAGATGCAGTGTTTTTCACCATTAAAAGTCGGGAACTGCGATATCTAATGTGAAAGCGCTTGCAACCGTCGTTAGGTTAGGTTAGGTTAGGTTAGGTTAGGTTAGGTTTTGTTAGGTTAGGTTAGGTTAGGTTAGGTTAGATTAGGTTAGGTTGGGTTGAGTTGGGTTAGGTTAGGTTAGGTTAGGTTGGGTTAGGTTAGGTTAGGTTACGTTAGGTTAGGTTAGGTTACGTTAGGTTAGGTTAGGTTAGGTTACGTTAGGTTAGGTTAGGTTAGGTTAGGTAAGGATCATTTGGTTAGGTTAGGTAAGGTTAGGTTAGGTTAGGTTAGGTTTGGTTGGGTGTTGTTGGTTTGGGTTGGGTTGGGTTGGGTTAGGTTGGGTTAGGTTAGGTTAGGTTACGTTAGGTTAGGTTAGGTTAGGTTAGGTTACGTTAGGTTATGTTAGGTTAGGTTAGGTTACGTTAGGTTAGGTTAGGTCAGGAAAGGTTAGGTTACGTTAGAATAGGTTAGGTTAGGTTAGGTTACGTTAGGTTAGGTTAAGTTAGGTTAGGTTAGGTTTGGTTAGGTTAGCTTAGGTTAGGTTAGGTTGGGTTGGGTTGGGTTAGGTTAGGTTAGGTTAGGTTGGGTTAGGTTAGTTTAGGTTAGGTTAGGTTAGGTTAGGTTGGGTTGGGTTGGGTTAGGTTAGGTTAGGTTAGGTTAGGTAAGGTTAGGTTAGGTTAGGTTAGGTTACGTTAGGTTAAGGTATGAACCGTCGTAAAACCGCATTAAACAATGTCACTTAGTGAGATGCAGTGTTTTTCACCTTTACAAGTTGGGAACTGTGATATCTAATGTGAAAGCGCTTGAAACCGTCGTATTGTTGTAGAAAGCAATGTAAAGTAGCGAGTAAAACGTTTTCTAACGATAGAAGTGCGAAGGTTATGTTAGGTTGAGTTATGTTAGTTTAAGCTAGGTAGCGTCGTGAAACTACCAAAAACAACGTCATCTAACGAGATAGTGTTGTTTTATTGCGAGTACGAAACTGCGATAGGTGAAATGTTGTGAAAGCACACAAAACGGCATGAACAAGCCAAATACTGCGTGTTGTACCGTTACAAGTGCGAAACTGCTATGTTGTGATATTCTCGTTAAAGCGCATGCAAGCATCGTGAAACCTTAAAGAACGATGTCATTTAGCGAGATACAGCGTTCTGTACTGCAATAAGTTGGTGAAAAACTGTGAGGTTATGCAAATATCCTAATTGTGAACGAAACAGTGTAATAGAGCGTTTTTTAATACAAGTGCGAATGTTAGGTTAGGTTAAGATATGAACCGTCGTGAAACCGCATTAAACAATGTCACTTAGAGAGATGCAGTGTTTTTCACCATTACAAGTCGGGAACTGCGATATCTAATGTGAAAGCGCTTGCAAACGTCGTTAGGTTAGGTTAGGTTAGGTTAGGTTAGGTTACGTTAGGTTAGGTTAGGTTAGGTTTGGTTAGGTTAGGTTAGGTTAGGTTAGGGATGTTAGGTAAGGTTTGGTTAGGTTAGGTTAGGTTAGGTTGGGTTAGGTAAGGTTAGGTTAGGTTAAGATATGAACCGCGCTAAAACCGCATTAAACAATGTCACTTAGTGAGATGCTGTGTTTTTCACCATTAAAAGTCGGGAACTGCGATATCTAATGCGAAAGCGCTTGCAAACGTCGTTAGGTTAGGTTAGGTTAGGTTAGGTTAGGTTACGTTAGGTTAGGTTTGGTTAGGTTAGGTTAGGTTAGGTTATGTTAGGTTAGGTTGGGTTAGGTTAGGTTAGGTTAGGTTAGGTTAGGTTAAGATATGAACCGCGCTAAAACCACATTAAACAATGTCACTTACTGAGATGCAGTGTTTTTCACCTTTACAAGTTGGGAACTGCGATATCTATTGTGAAAGCGCATGAAACCGTCGTAATCTTGTAGAAAACATTGTAAAGTGGTGAGTAAAACGTTTTCTAACGATAGAAGTGCGAAGGTTAGGTTAGGTTAGGTTAGTTTAAGCTAGGTAGCGTCGTGAAACTACCAAAAACGACGTCATCTAACGAGATAGTGTTGTTTTATAGCGAGTATTAAACTGCGATAGGTGAAATGTTGTGAAAGCACACAAAACGGCATGAACAGCCAAATACTGCGTGTTCTACCGTTACAAGTGCGAAACTGCTATATTGTGATATTCTCGTTAAAGCGCATGCAAGCATCGTGAAACCTTAAAGAACAATGTCATTTAGCGAGATACAACGTTCTGTACTGCAATAAGTTGGTGAAAAACTGTGAGGTTATGCAAATATTGTAATTGTGAACAAAACAGTGTAATAGAGCGTTTTTAGATACAAGTGCGAATGTTAGGTTAGGTTAAGATATGAACCGTCGTAAAACCGCATTAAACAAATGTCAATTAGTGAGATGCAGTGTTTTTCACCATTAAAAGTCGGGAACTGCGATATCTAATGTGAAAGCGCTTGCAAACGTCGTTAGGTTAGGTTAGGTTAGGTTAGGTTACGTTAGGTTAGGTTTGGTTAGGTTAGGTTAGGTTAGGTTAGGTTATGTTAGGTTAGGTTGGGTTAGGTTAGGTTAGGTTACGTTAGGTTAAGGTATGAACCGTCGTAAAACCGCATTAAACAATGTCACTTAGTGAGATGCAGTGTTTTTCACCTTTACAAGTTGGGAACTGTGATATCTACAGTGAAAGCACTTGAAACCGTCGTAATGTTGTAGAAAGCAAAGTAAAGTAGCGAGTAAAACGTTTTCTAACGATAGAAGTGCGAAGGTTATGTTAGGTTGAGTTATGTTAGTTTAAGCTAGGTAGCGTCGTGAAACCACCAAAAACGACGTCATCTAACGAGATAGTGTTGTTTTATTGCGAGTACGAAACTGCGATAGGTAAAATGTTGTGAAAGCACACAAAACGGCATGAACAAGCCAAATACTGCGTGTTGTACCGTTACAAGTGCGAAACTGTTATGTTGTGACATTCTCGGTAAAGCGCATGCAAGTATCGTGAAACCTTAAAGAACGATGTCATTTAGCGAGATACAGCGTTCTGTACTGTAATAAGTTGGTCACAAACTGTGAGGTCAAGCAAATATCATAATTGTGAACGAAAGAGTGTAATTGAGCGTCTTTAGATACAAGTGCGAATGTTAGGTTAGGTTGACATATCAACCGTCGTAAAACCGCATTAAACAATCTCACTTAGTGAGATGTAGTGTTTTTCAAAATTACAAGTCGGGAACTACGATATCTAATGTGAAAGCGCATGAAACCGTCGTAATCTTGTAGAAAACATTGTAAAGTTGCGAATAAAACGTTTTCTAACGATAGAAGTGCGAAGGTTAGGTTAGGTTAGGTTAGGTTAAGCTAGGTAGCGTCGTGAAACTACCAAAAACGACGTCATCTAACGAGATAGTGTTGTTTTATTGCGAGTATTAAACTGCGATAGGTGAAATGTTGTGAAAGCACACAAAACGGAATGAACAAGCCAAATACTGCGTGTTCTACCGTTACAAGTGCGAAACTGCTATATTGTGATATTCTCGTTAAAGCGCATGCAAGCATCGTGAAACCTTAAAAAACAATGTCATTTAGGAAGATACAGCGTTCTGTACTGCAATAGGTTGGTGAAAAACTGTGAGGTTATGCAAATATCGTAATTGTGAACAAAACAGTGTAATAGAGCGTTTTTAGATACAAGTGCGAATGTTAGGTTAGGTTAAGATATGAACCGTCGTAAAACCGCATTAAACAATGTCAATTAGTGAGATGCAGTGTTTTTCACCATTAAAAGTGGGGAACTGCGATATCTAATGTGAAAGCGCTTGCAACCGTCGTTAGGTTAGGTTAGGTTAGGTTAGGTTAGGTTAGGTTAGGTTTGGTTAGGTTAGGTTAGGTTAGGTTAGGTTAGATTAGGTTAGGTTGGGTTGAGTTGGGTTAGTTTAGGTTAGGTTAGGTTAGGTTACGTTAGGTTAGGTTAGGTTACGTTAGGTTAGGTTAGGTTAGGTTACGTTAGGTTAGGTTAGGTTAGGTAAGGATAATTTGGTTAGGTTAGGTAAGGTTAGGTTAGGTTAGGTTAGGTTGGGTTGGGTGTTGTTGGGTTGGGTTGGGTTGGGTTAGGTTGGGTTAGGTTAGGTTAGGTTACGTTAGGCTAGGTTAGGTTAGGTTAGGTTACGTTAGGTAATGTTAGGTTAGGTTAGGTTACGTTAGGTTAGGTTAGGTCAGGTAAGGTTAGGTTACGTTAGAATAGGTTAGGTTAGGTTAGGTTACGTTAGGTTAGGTTAAGTTAGGTTAGGTTAGGTTTGGTTAGGTTAGGTTAGGTTAGCTTAGGTTAGGTTAGGTTGGGTTGGGTTGGGTTGGGTTAGGTTGGGTTAGGTTAGGTTAGGTTAGGTTGGGTTAGGTTAGGTTAGTTTAGGTTAGGTTAGGTTAGGTTAGGTTGGGTCGGGTTGGGTTAGGTTAGGTTAGGTTAGGTAAGGTTAGGTTAGGTTAGGTTAGGTTACGTTAGGTTAAGGTATGAACCATCGTAAAACCGCATTAAACAATGTCACTTAGTGAGATGCAGTGTTTTTCACCTTTACAAGTTGGGAACTGTGATATCTAATGTGAAAGCGCTTGAAACCGTCGTAATGTTGTAGAAAGCAATGTAAAGTAGCGAGTAAAACGTTTTTTAACGATAGAAGAGCGAAGGTTATGTTAGGTTGAGTTATGTTAGTTTAAGCTAGGTAGCGTCGTGAAACTACCAAAAACAACGTCATCTAACGAGATAGTGTTGTTTTATTGCGAGTACGAAACTGCGATAGGTGAAATGTTGTGAAAGCACACAAAACGGCATGAACAAGCCAAATACTGCGTGTTGTACCGTTACAAGTGCGAAACTGCTATGTTGTGATATTCTCGTTAAAGCGCATGCAAGCATCGTGAAACCTTAAAGAACAATGTCATTTAGCAAGATACAGCGTTCTGTACTGCAATAAGTTGGTGAAAAACTGTGAGGTTATGCAAATATCCTAATTGTGAACGAAACAGTGTAATAGAGCGTTTTTTAATACAAGTGCGAATCTTAGGTTAGGTTAAGATATGAACTGTCGTAAAACCGCATTAAACAATGTCACTTAGTGAGATGCAGTGTTTTTCACCATTACAAGTCGGGAACTGCGATATCTAATGTGAAAGCGCTTGCAAACGTCGTTAGGTTAGGTTAGGTTAGGTTAGGTTAGGTTAGGTTAGGTTTGGTTAGGTTAGGTTACGTTAGGTTAGGGTATGTTAGGTAAGGTTTGGTTAGGTTAGGTTAGGTTAGGTTGGGTTAGGTAAGGTTAGGTTAGGTTAAGATATGAACCGAGCTAAAACCGCATTAAACAATGTCACTTAGTGAGATGCTGTGTTTTTCACCATTACAAGTCGGGAACTGCGATATCTAATGTGAAAGCGCATGAAACCGTCGTTATCTTGCAGAAAACATTGTAAAGTAGCGAATAAAACGTTTTCTAACGATAGAAGTGCGAAGGTTCGGTTAGTTTGAGCTAGGTAGCGTCGTGAAACCGCCAAAAACGATGTCATCTAACGAGATAGTGTTGTTTTATTGCGAGTACGAAACTGCGATAGGTGAAATATTGGGAAAGCACACAAAATGGCATGAACTAGCCAGATACTGCGTCTTGTGCCGTTACAAGTGCGAAACTGCTTTATTGTGATATTCTCGTTAAAGCGCATGCAAGTATCGTGAAACCTTAAAGAACGATGTCATTTAGCGAGATACAGCGTTCTGAACTGTAATAAGTTGGTGAGAAACTGTGAGGTCAAGCAAATATCGTAATTGTGAACGAAACAGTGTAATTGAGCGTATTTAGATACAAGTGCGAATGTTAGGTTAGGTTGAGATATCAACCGTCGTAAAACCGCATTAAACAATGTCACTTAGTGAGATGTAGTGTTTTTCAACATTACAAGTCGGGAACTACGATATCTAATGTGAAAGCGCATGAAACCGTCGTAATCTTGTAGAAAACATTGTAAAGTTGCGAGTAAAACGTTTTCTAACGATAGAAGTGCGAAGGTTAGCTTGAGTTATGTTAGTTTAAGCTATGTAGCGTCGTGAGACCACCAAAAAGGACGTCAACTAACGAGATAGCGTTGTTTTATTGCATGTACGTAACTGCAATAGGTGAAATGTTGTGAAAGTACACAAAACGGCTTGAACAAGCCAGATACTGCGTGTTGTACCGTTACAAGTGCGAAACTGCTATAATGTGATATTCTTGTTAAAGCGCATGCAAGCATCGTGAAACCTTAAAGAACGATGTCATTTAGCGAGATACAGCGTTCTGTACTGCAATAAGTTGGTGAAAAACTGTGAGGTTATGCAAATATCGTAATTGTGAACGAAACAGTGTAATAGAGCGTTTTTCCATACAAGTACGAATGTTAGGTTAGGTTAAGATATGAACCGTCGTAAAACCGCATTAAACAATGTCACTTAGTGAGATGCAGTGTTTTTCACCATTACAAGTCGGGAACTGCGATATCTAATGTGAAAGCGCTTGCAAACGTCGTTAGGTTAGGTTAGGTTAGGTTAGGTTAGGTTACGTTAGGTTAGGTTTGGTTATGTTAGGTTAGGTTAGGTTATGTTAGGTTAGGTTGGGTTAGGTTAGGTTAGGTTAGGTTAGGTTAAGATACGAACCGCGCTAAACCGCATTAAACAATGTCACTTAGTGAGATGCAGTGTTTTTCACCTTTACAAGTTGGGAACTGCGATATCTAATGTGAAAGCGCTTGAAACCGTCGTAATGTTGTAGAAAGCAATGTAAAGTAGCGAGTAAAACGTTTTCTAACGATAGAAGTGCGAAGGTTATGTTAGGTTGAGTTATGTTAGTTTAAGCTAGGTAGCGTCGTGAAACCACCAAAAACGACGTCATCTAACGAGATAGTGTTGTTTATTTCGAGTACGAAACTGCGATAGGTAAAATGTTGTGAAAGCACACAAAACGGCATGAACAAGCCAAATACTGCGTGTTGTACCGTTACAAGTGCGAAACTGCTATGTTGTGACATTCTCGGTAAAGCGCATGCAAGTATCGTGAAACCTTAAAGAACGATGTCATTTAGCGAGATACAGCGTTCTGTACTGTAATAAGTTGGTGAGAAACTGTGAGGGCAAGCAAATATCGTAATTGTGAACGAAACAGTGTAATTGAGCGTCTTTAGATACAAGTGCGAATGTTAGGTTAGGTTGACATATCAACCATCGTAAAACCGCATTAAACAATGTCACTTAGTGATATGTAGTGTTTTTCAACATTACAAGTCGGGAACTACGATATCTAATGTGAAAGCGCATGAAACCGTCGTAATCTTGTAGAAAACATTGTAAAGATGCGAGTAAAACGTTTTCTAACGATAGAAGTGCGAAGGTTAGGTTAGGTTAGGTTAGTTTAGGCTAGGTAGCGTCGTGAAACTACCAAAAACGACGTCATCTAAAGAGATAGTGTTGTTTTATTGCGAGTATTAAACTGCGATAGGTGAAATGTTGTGAAAGCACACAAAACGGCATGAACAAGCCAAATACTGCGTGTTCTACCGTTACAAGTGCGAAACTGCTATATTGTGATATTCTCGTTAAAGCGCATGCAAGCATCGTGAAACCTTAAAGAACAATGTCATTTAGCGAGATACAGCGTTCTGTACTGCAATAAGTTGGTGAAAAACTGTGATGTTATGCAAATATCGTAATTGTGAACGAAACAGTGTAATAGAGCGTTTTTCAATACAAGTACGAATGTTAGGTTAGGTTAAGATATGAACCGTCGTAAAAGCGCATTAAACAATTTCACTTAGTGATATGTAGTGTTTTTCAACATTACAAGTCGGGAACTACGATATCTAATGTGAAAGCGCATGAAACCGTCGTAATCTTGTAGAAAACATTGTAAAGTTGCGAGTAAAACGTTTTCTAACGATAGAAGTGCGAAGGTTAGGTTAGGTTAGGTTAGTTTAGGCTAGGTAGCGTCGTGAAACTACCAAAAACGACGTCATCTAAAGAGATAGTGTTGTTTTATTGCGAGTATTAAACTGCGATAGGTGAAATGTTGTGAAAGCACACAAAACGGCATGAACAAGCCAAATACTGCGTGTTCTACCGTTACAAGTGCGAAACTGCTATATTGTGATATTCTCGTTAAAGCGCATGCAAGCATCGTGAAACCCTAATGAACAATGTCATTTAGCGAGATACAGCGTTCTGTACTGCAATAAGTTGGTGAAAAACTGTGAGGTCAAGCAAATATCGTAATTGTGAACGAAACAGTGTAATTGAGCGTCTTTAGATACAAGTGCGAATGTTAGGTTAGGTTGACATATCAATCATCGTAAAACCGCATTAAACAATGTCACTTAGTGATATGTAGTGTTTTTCAACATTACAAGTCGGGAACTACGATATCTAATGTGAAAGCGCATGAAACCGTCGTAATCTTGTAGAAAACATTGTAAAGTTGCGAGTAAAACGTTTTCTAACGATAGAAGTGCGAAGGTTAGGTTAGGTTAGGTTAGTTTAGGCTAGGTAGCGTCGTGAAACTACCAAAAACGACGTCATCTAAAGAGATAGTGTTGTTTTATTGCGAGTATTAAACTGCGATAGGTGAAATGTTGTGAAAGCACACAAAACGGCATGAACAAGCCAAATACTGCGTGTTCTACCGTTACAAGTGCGAAACTGCTATATTGTGATATTCTCGTTAAAGCGCATGCAAGCATCGTGAAACCTTAAAGAACAATGTCATTTAGCGAGATACAGCGTTCTGTACTGCAATAAGTTGGTGAAAAACTGTGAGGTTATGCAAATATCGTAATTGTGAACGAAACAGTGTAATAGAGCGTTTTTCAATACAAGTACGAATGTTAGGTTAGGTTAAGATATGAACCGTCGTAAAACCGCATTAAACAATGTCACTTAGTGAGATGCAGTGTTTTTCACCATTACAAGTCGGGAACTGCGATATCTAATGTGAAAGCGCTTGCAAACGTCGTTAGGTTAGGTTAGGTTAGGTTAGGTTAGGTTAGGTTACGTTAGGTTAGGTTTGGTTAGGTTAGGTTAGGTTAGGTTATGTTAGGTTAGGTTGGGTTAGGTTAGGTGAGGTTACGTTAGGTTAAGGTATGAACCGTTGTAAAACCGCAATAAACAATGTCACTTAGTGAGATGCAGTGTTTTTCACCTTTACAAGTTGGGAACTGCGATATCTAATGTGAAAGCGCTTGAAACCGTCGTAATGTTGTAGAAAGCAATGTAAAGTAGCGAGTAAAACGTTTTCTAACGATAGAAGTGCGAAGGTTATGTTAGGTTGAGTTATGTTAGTTTAAGCTAGGTAGCGTCGTGAAACCACCAAAAACGACGTCATCTAACGAGATAGTGTTGTTTTATTGCGAGTACGAAACTGCGATAGGTAAAATGTGAAAGCACACAAAACGGCATGAACAAGCCAAATACTGCGTGTTGTACCGCTACAAGTGCGAAACTGCTATGTTTTGACATTCTCGGTAAAGCGCATGCAAGTATCGTGAAACCTTAAAGAACGATGTCATTTAGCGAGATACAGCGTTCTGTACTGTAATAAGTTGGTGAGAAACTGTGAGGTCAAGCAAATATCGTAATTGTGAACGAAACAGTGTAATTGAGCGTCTTAAGATACAAGTGCGAATGTTAGGTTAGGTTGACATATCAACCGTCGTAAAACCGCATTAAACAATGTCACTTAGTGAGATGTAGTGTTTTTCAACATTACAAGTCGGGAACTACGATATCTAATGTGAAAGCGCATGAAACCGTCGTAATCTTGTAGAAAACATTGTAAAGTTGCGAGTAAAACGTTTTCTAACGATAGAAGTGCGAAGGTTAGGTTAGGTTAGGTTAGTTTAAGCTAGGTAGCGTCGTGAAACTACCAAAAACGACGTCATCTAACGAGATAGTGTTGTTTTATAGCGAGTATTAAACTGCGATAGGTGAAATGTTGTGAAAGCACACAAAACGGCATGAACAAGCCAAATACTGCGTGCTCTACCGTTACAAGTGCGAAACTGCTATATTGTGATATTCTCGTTAAAGCGCATGCAAACATCGTGAAACCTTAAAGAACAATGTCATTTAGCGAGATACAACGTTCTGTACTGCAATAAGTTGGTGAAAAACTGTGAGGTTATGGAAATATGGTAATTGTGAACAAAACAGTGTAATAGAGCGGTTTTAGATACAGGTGCGAATGTTAGGTTAGGTTAAGATATGAACCGTCGTAAAACCGCATTAAACAATGTCAATTAGTGAGATGCAGTGTTTTTCACCATTAAAAGTCGGGAACTGCGATATCTAATGTGAAAGCGCTTGCAACCGTCGTTAGGTTAGGTTAGGTTAGGTTAGGTTAGGTTAGGTTTTGTTAGGTTAGGTTAGGTTAGGTTAGGTTAGATTAGGTTAGGTTGGGTTGAGTTGGGTTAGGTTAGGTTAGGTTAGGTTAGGTTGGGTTAGGTTAGGTTAGGTTACGTTAGGTTAGGCTAGGTTACGTTAGGTTAGGTTAGGTTAGGTTAGGTTACGTTAGGTTAGGCTAGGTTAGGTAAGGATAATTTGGTTAGGTTAGGTAAGGTTAGGTTAGGTTAGGTTAGGTTGGGTTGGGTGTTGTTGGTTTGGGTTGGGTTGGGTTGGGTTAGGTTGGGTTAGGTTAGGTTAGGTTACGTTAGGTTAGGTTAGGTTAGGTTAGGTTAGGTTAGAATAGGTTAGGTTAGGTTAGGTTACGTTAGGTTAGGTTAAGTTAGGTTAGGTTTGGTTAGGTTAGCTTAGGTTAGGTTAGGTTGGGTTGGGTTGGGTTGGGTTAGGTTAGGTTAGGTTAGGTTAGGTTGGGTTAGGTTAGTTTAGGTTAGGTTAGGTTAGGTTAGGTTGGGTTGGGTTGGGTTAGGTTAGGTTAGGTTAGGTTAGGTAAGGTTAGGTTAGGTTAGGTTAGGTTACGTTAGGTTAAGGTATGAACCGTCGTAAAACCGCATTAAACAATGTCACTTAGTGAGATGCAGTGTTTTTCACCTTTACAAGTTGGGAACTGCGATATCTAATGTGAAAGCGCTTGAAACCGTCGTAATGTTGTAGAAAGCAATGTAAAGTAGCGAGTAAAACGTTTTCTAACGATAGAAGTGCGAAGGTTATGTTAGGTTGAGTTATGTTAGTTTAAGCTAGGTAGCGTCGTGAAACCACCAAAAACGACGTCATCTAACGAGATAGTGTTGTTTATTGCGAGTACGAAACTGCGATAGGTAAAATGTTGTGAAAGCACACAAAACGGCATGAACAAGCCAAATACTGCGTGTTGTACCGTTACAAGTGCGAAACTGCTATGTTGTGACATTCTCGGTAAAGCGCATGCAAGTATCGTGAAACCTTAAAGAACGATGTTATTTAGCGAGATACAGCGTTCTGTACTGTAATAAGTTGGTGAGAAACTGTGAGGTCAAGCAAATATCGTAATTGTGAACGAAACAGTGTAATTGAGCGTCTTTAGATTGAAGTGCGAATGTTAGGTTAGGTTGACATATCAACCATCGTAAAACCGCATTAAACAATGTCACTTAGTGAGATGTAGTGTTTTTCAACATTACAAGTCGGGAACTACGATATCTAATGTGAAAGCGCATGAAACCGTCGTAATCTTGTAGAAAACATTGTAAAGTTGCGAGTAAAACGTTTTCTAACGATAGAAGTGCGAAGGTTAGGTTAGGTTAGGTTAGTTTAGGCTAGGTAGCGTCGTGAAACTACCAAAAACGACGTCATCTAAAGAGATAGTGTTGTTTTATTGCGAGTATTAAACTGCGATAGGTGAAATGTTGTGAAAGCACACAAAACGGCATGAACAACCCAAATACTGCGTGTTCTACCGTTACAAGTGCGAAACTGCTATATTGTGATATTCTCGTTAAAGCGCATGCAAGCATCGTGAAACCTTAAAGAACAATGTCATTTAGCGAGATACAGCGTTCTGTACTGCAATAAGTTGGTGAAAAACTGTGAGGTTATGCAAATATCGTAATTGTGAACGAAACAGTGTAATAGAGCGTTTTTCAATACAAGTACGAATGTTAGGTTAGGTTAAGATATGAACCGTCGTAAAACCGCATTAAACAATGTCACTTAGTGAGATGCAGTGTTTTTCACCATTACAAGTCGGGAACTGCGATATCTAATGTGAAAGCGCTTGCAAACGTCTTTAGGTTAGGTTAGGTTAGGTTAGGTTAGGTTAGGTTAGGTTAGGTTAGGTTAGGTTAGGTTACGTTAGGTTAGGTTTGGTTAGGTTAGGTTAGGTTAGGTTATGTTAGGTTAGGTTGGGTTAGGTTAGGTTAGGTTACGTTAGGTTAAGGTATGAACCGTTGTAAAACCGCAATAAACAGTGTCACTTAGTGAGATGCAGTGTTTTTCACCTTTACAAGTTGGGAACTGCGATATCTAATGTGAAAGCGCTTGAAACCGTCGTAATGTTGTAGAAAGCAATGTAAAGTAGCGAGTAAAACGTTTTCTAACGATAGAAGTGCGAAGGTTATGTTAGGTTGAGTTATGTTAGTTTAAGCTAGGTAGCGTCGTGAAACCACCAAAAACGACGTCATCTAACGAGATAGTGTTGTTTTATTGCGAGTACGAAACTGCGATAGGTAAAATGTGAAAGCACACAAAACGGCATGAACAAGCCAAACACTGCGTATTCAGGTAAAAAATTGCGCTGAAATAGAAAGGACACCACAAAGAAGGAACACTTAAACAGATCGAGCGCAATCTGTTTCAGCGCAATTTTTTACCTGAATAGAATGAACCAACTAGCCCCTCAAGACGTGCTGATTAAACACTGCGTGTTGTACCGTTACAAGTGCGAAACTGCTATGTTTTGACATTCTCGGTAAAGCGCATGCAAGTATCGTGAAACCTAAAAGAACGATGTCATTTAGCGAGATACAGCGTTCTGTACTGAATAAGTTGGTGAGAAACTGTGAGGTCAAGCAAATATCGTAATTGTGAACGAAACAGTGTAATTGAGCGTCTTAAGATACAAGTGCGAATGTTAGGTTAGGTTGACATATCAACCGTCGTAAAACCGCATTAAACAATGTCACTTAGTGAGATGCAGTGTTTTTCACCATTAAAAGTCGGGAACTGCGATATATAATGTGAAAGCGCTTGCAACCGTCGTTAGGTTAGGTTAGGTTAGGTTAGGTTAGGTTTTGTTAGGTTAGGTTAGGTTAGGTTAGGTTAGATTAGGTTAGGTTAGGTTGGGTTGAGTTGGGTTAGGTTAGGTTAGGTTAGGTTGGGTTAGGTTAGGTTAGGTTACGTTAGGTTAGGTTAGGTTACGTTAGGTTAGGTTAGGTTAGGTTACGTTAGGTTAGGTTAGGTTAGGTAAGGATAATTTGGTTAGGTTAGGTAAGGTTAGGTTAGGTTAGGTTAGGTTGGGTTGGGTGTTGTTGGTTTGGGTTGGGTTGGGTTGGGTTAGGTTGGGTTAGGTTAGGTTAGGTTGCGTTAGGTTAGGTTAGGTTAGGTTACGTTAGGTTATGTTAGGTTAGGTTAGGTTAGGTTACGTTAGGTTAGGTTAGGTCAGGAAAGGTTAGGTTACGTTAGAATAGGTTAGGTTAGGTTAGGTTACGTTAGGTTAGGTTAAGTTAGGTTAGGTTTGGTTAGGTTAGGTTAGGTTAGGTTAGGGTATGTTAGGTTAGGTTAGGTTACGTTAGGTTAGGTTAGGTCAGGAAAGGTTAGGTTACGTTTGAATAGGTTAGGTTAGGTTAGGTTACGTTAGGTTAGGTTAAGTTAGGTTAGGTTAGGTTTGGTTAGGTTAGCTTAGGTTAGGTTAGGTTGGGTTGGGTTGGGTTAGGTTAGGTTAGGTTAGGTTAGGTTGGGTTAGGTTAGTTTAGGTTAGGTTAGGTTAGGTTAGGTTGGGTTGGGTTGGGTTAGGTTAGGTTAGGTTAGGTTAGGTAAGGTTAGGTTAGGTTAGGTTAGGTTACGTTAGGTTAAGGTATGAACCGTCGTAAAACCGCATTAAACAATGTCACTTAGTGAGATGCAGTGTTTTTCACCTTTACAAGTTGGGAACTGTGATATCTAATGTGAAAGCGCTTGAAACCGTCGTATTGTTGTAGAAAGCAATGTAAAGTAGCGAGTAAAACGTTTTCTAACGATAGAAGTGCGAAGGTTATGTTAGGTTGAGTTATGTTAGTTTAAGCTAGGTAGCGTCGTGAAACTACCAAAAACAACGTCATCTAACGAGATAGTGTTGTTTTATTGCGAGTACGAAACTGCGATAGGTGAAATGTTGTGAAAGCACACAAAACGGCATGAACAAGCCAAATACTGCGTGTTGTACCGTTACAAGTGCGAAACTGCTATGTTGTGATATTCTCGTTAAAGCGCATGCAAGCATCGTGAAACCTTAAAGAACGATGTCATTTAGCGAGATACAGCGTTCTGTACTGCAATAAGTTGGTGAAAAACTGTGAGGTTATGCAAATATCCTAATTGTGAACGAAACAGTGTAATAGAGCGTTTTTTAATACAAGTGCGAATGTTAGGTTAGGTTAAGATATGAACCGTCGTAAAACCGCATTAAACAATGTCACTTAGTGAGATGCAGTGTTTTTCACCATTACAAGTCGGGAACTGCGATATCTAATGTGAAAGCGCTTGCAAACGTCGTTAGGTTAGGTTAGGTTAGGTTAGGTTAGGTTACGTTAGGTTAGGTTAGGTTAGGTTTGGTTAGGTTAGGTTAGGTTAGGTTAGGTTAGGTTAGGGATGTTAGGTAAGGTTTGGTTAGGTTAGGTTAGGTTAGGTTGGGTTAGGTAAGGTTAGGTTAGGTTAAGATATGAACCGCGCTAAAACCGCATTAAACAATGTCACTTAGTGAGATGCTGTGTTTTTCACCATTACAAGTCGGGAACTGCGATATCTAATGCGAAAGCGCTTGCAAACGTCGTTAGGTTAGGTTAGGTTAGGTTACGTTAGGTTAGGTTTGGTTAGGTTAGGTTAGGTTAGGTTATGTTAGGTTAGGTTGGGTTAGGTTAGGTTAGGTTAGGTTAGGTTAAGATATGAACCGCGCTAAAACCACATTAAACAATGTCACTTAGTGAGATGCAGTGTTTTTCACCTTTACAAGTTGGGAACTGCGATATCTATTGTGAAAGCGCATGAAACCGTCGTAATCTTGTAGAAAACATTGTAAAGTGGTGATTAAAACGTTTTCTAACGATAGAAGTGCGAAGGTTAGGTTAGGTTAGGTTAGTTTAAGCTAGGTAGCGTCGTGAAACTACCAAAAACGACGTCATCTAACGAGATAGTGTTGTTTTATAGCGAGTACGAAACTGCGATAGGTAAAATGTTGTGAAAGCACACAAAACGGCATGAACAAGCCAAATACTGCGTGTTGTACCGTTACAAGTGCGAAACTGTTATGTTGTGACATTCTCGGTAAAGCGCATGCAAGTATCGTGAAACCTTAAAGAACGATGTCATTTAGCGAGATACAGCGTTCTGTACTGTAATAAGTTGGTGACAAACTGTGAGGTCAAGCAAATATCATAATTGTGAACGAAACAGTGTAATTGAGCGTCTTTAGATACAAGTGCGAATGTTAGGTTAGGTTGACATATCAACCGTCGTAAAACCGCATTAAACAATCTCACTTAGTGAGATGTAGTGTTTTTCAAAATTACAAGTCGGGAACTACGATATCTAATGTGAAAGCGCATGAAACCGTCGTAATCTTGTAGAAAACATTGTAAAGTTGCGAATAAAACGTTTTCTAACGATAGAAGTGCGAAGGTTAGGTTAGGTTAGGTTAGGTTAAGCTAGGTAGCGTCGTGAAACTACCAAAAACGACGTCATCTAACGAGATAGTGTTGTTTTATTGCGAGTATTAAACTGCGATAGGTGAAATGTTGTGAAAGCACACAAAACGGCATGAACAAGCCAAATACTGCGTGTTCTACCGTTACAAGTGCGAAACTGCTATATTGTGATATTCTCGTTAAAGCGCATGCAAGCATCGTGAAACCTTAAAGAACAATGTCATTTAGCGAGATACAACGTTCTGTACTGCAATAAGTTGGTGAAAAACTGTGAGGTTATGGAAATATGGTAATTGTGAACAAAACAGTGTAATAGAGCGGTTTTAGATACAAGTGCGAATGTTAGGTTAGGTTAAGATATGAACCGTCGTAAAACCGCATTAAACAATGTCAATTAGTGAGATGCAGTGTTTTTCACCATTAAAAGTCGGAAACTGCGATATCTAATGTGAAAGCGCTTGCAACCGTCGTTAGGTTAGGTTAGGTTAGGTTAGGTTAGGTTAGGTTACGTTTTGTTAGGTTAGGTTAGGTTAGGTTAGGTTAGATTAGGTTAGGTTGGGTTGAGTTGGGTTAGGTTAGGTTAGGTTAGGTTAGGTTGGGTTAGGTTAGGTTAGGTTACGTTAGGTTAGGTTAGGTTACGTTAGGTTAGGTTAGGTTAGGTTACGTTAGGTTAGGTTAGGTTAGGTAAGGATAATTTGGTTAGGTTAGGTAAGGTTAGGTTAGGTTAGGTTAGGTTTGGTTGGGTGTTTGGTTTGGGTTGGGTTGGGTTGGGTTAGGTTGGGTTAGGTTAGGTTAGGTTACGTTAGGTTAGGTTAGGTTAGGTTAGGTTACGTTAGGTTATGTTAGGTTAGGTTAGGTTACGTTAGGTTAGGTTAGGTCAGGAAAGGTTAGGTTACGTTAGAATAGGTTAGGTTAGGTTAGGTTACGTTAGGTTAGGTTAAGTTAGGTTAGGTTTGGTTAGGTTAGGTTAGGTTAGGTTAGGTTAGGGTATGTTAGGTTAGGTTAGGTTAGGTTACGTTAGGTTAGGTTAGGTCAGGAAAGGTTAGGTTACGTTAGAATAGGTTAGGTTAGGTTAGGTTACGTTAGGTTAGGTTAAGTTAGGTTAGGTTAGGTTTGGTTAGGTTAGCTTAGGTTAGGTTAGGTTGGGTTGGGTTGGGTTAGGTTAGGTTAGGTTAGGTTAGGTTGGGTTAGGTTAGTTTAGGTTAGGTTAGGTTAGGTTAGGTTGGGTTGGGTTGGGTTAGGTTAGGTTAGGTTAGGTAAGGTTAGGTTAGGTTAGGTTAGGTTACGTTAGGTTAAGGTATGAACCGTCGTAAAACCGCATTAAACAATGTCACTTAGTGAGATGCAGTGTTTTTCACCTTTACAAGTTGGGAACTGTGATATCTAATGTGAAAGCGCTTGAAACCGTCGTATTGTTGTAGAAAGCAATGTAAAGTAGCGAGTAAAACGTTTTCTAACGATAGAAGTGCGAAGGTTATGTTAGGTTGAGTTATGTTAGTTTAAGCTAGGTAGCGTCGTGAAACTACCAAAAACAACGTCATCTAACGAGATAGTGTTGTTTTATTGCGAGTACGAAACTGCGATAGGTGAAATGTTGTGAAAGCACACAAAACGGCATGAACAAGCCAAATACTGCGTGTTGTACCGTTACAAGTGCGAAACTGCTATGTTGTGATATTCTCGTTAAAGCGCATGCAAGCATCGTGAAACCTTAAAGAACGATGTCATTTAGCGAGATACAGCGTTCTGTACTGCAATAAGTTGGTGAAAAACTGTGAGGTTATGCAAATATCCTAATTGTGAACGAAACAGTGTAATAGAGCGTTTTTTAATACAAGTGCGAATGTTAGGTTAGGTTAAGATATGAACCGTCGTGAAACCGCATTAAACAATGTCACTTAGAGAGATGCAGTGTTTTTCACCATTACAAGTCGGGAACTGCGATATCTAATGTGAAAGCGCTTGCAAACGTCGTTAGGTTAGGTTAGGTTAGGTTAGGTTAGGTTAGGTTACGTTAGGTTAGGTTAGGTTTGGTTAGGTTAGGTTAGGTTAGGTTAGGTTAGGTTAGGGATGTTAGGTAAGGTTTGGTTAGGTTAGGTTAGGTTAGGTTGGGTTAGGTAAGGTTAGGTTAGGTTAAGATATGAACCGCGCTTAAACCGCATTAAACAATGTCACTTAGTGAGATGCTGTGTTTTTCACCATTAAAAGTCGGGAACTGCGATATCTAATGCGAAAGCGCTTGCAAACGTCGTTAGGTTAGGTTAGGTTAGGTTAGGTTAGGTTACGTTAGGTTAGGTTTGGTTAGGTTAGGTTAGGTTAGGTTATGTTAGGTTAGGTTGGGTTAGGTTAGGTTAGGTTAGGTTAGGTTAGGTTAAGATATGAACCGCGCTAAAACCACATTAAACAATGTCACTTACTGAGATGCAGTGTTTTTCACCTTTACAAGTTGGGAACTGCGATATCTATTGTGAAAGCGCATGAAACCGTCGTAATCTTGTAGAAAACATTGTAAAGTGGTGAGTAAAACGTTTTCTAACGATAGAAGTGCGAAGGTTAGGTTAGGTTAGGTTAGTTTAAGCTAGGTAGCGTCGTGAAACTACCAAAAACGACGTCATCTAACGAGATAGTGTTGTTTTATAGCGAGTATTAAACTGCGATAGGTGAAATGTTGTGAAAGCACACAAAACGGCATGAACAGCCAAATACTGCGTGTTCTACCGTTACAAGTGCGAAACTGCTATATTGTGATATTCTCGTTAAAGCGCATGCAAGCATCGTGAAACCTTAAAGAACAATGTCATTTAGCGAGATACAACGTTCTGTACTGCAATAAGTTGGTGAGAAACTGTGAGGTTATGCAAATATGGTAATTGTGAACAAAACAGTGTAATAGAGCGTTTTTAGATACAAGTGCGAATGTTAGGTTAGGTTAAGATATGAACCGTCGTAAAACCGCATTAAACAAATGTCAATTAGTGAGATGCAGTGTTTTTCACCATTAAAAGTCGGGAACTGCGATATCTAATGTGAAAGCGCTTGCAAACGTCGTTAGGTTAGGTTAGGTTAGGTTACGTTAGGTTAGGTTTGGTTAGGTTAGGTTAGGTTAGGTTATGTTAGGTTAGGTTGGGTTAGGTTAGGTTAGGTTAGGTTAGGTTAAGATACGAACCGCGCTAAACCGCATTAAACAATGTCACTTAGTGAGATGCAGTGTTTTTCACCTTTACAAGTTGGGAACTGCGATATCTAATGTGAAAGCGCTTGAAACCGTCGTAATGTTGTAGAAAGCAATGTAAAGTAGCGAGTAAAACGTTTTCTAACGATAGAAGTGCGAAGGTTATGTTAGGTTGAGTTATGTTAGTTTAAGCTAGGTAGCGTCGTGAAACCACCAAAAACGACGTCATCTAACGAGATAGTGTTGTTTATTTCGAGTACGAAACTGCGATAGGTAAAATGTTGTGAAAGCACACAAAACGGCATGAACAAGCCAAATACTGCGTGTTGTACCGTTACAAGTGCGAAACTGCTATGTTGTGACATTCTCGGTAAAGCGCATGCAAGTATCGTGAAACCTTAAAGAACGATGTCATTTAGCGAGATACAGCGTTCTGTACTGTAATAAGTTGGTGAGAAACTGTGAGGTCAAGCAAATATCGTAATTGTGAACGAAACAGTGTAATTGAGCGTCTTTAGATACAAGTGCGAATGTTAGGTTAGGTTGACATATCAACCATCGTAAAACCGCATTAAACAATGTCACTTAGTGATATGTAGTGTTTTTCAACATTACAAGTCGGGAACTACGATATCTAATGTGAAAGCGCATGAAACCGTCGTAATCTTGTAGAAAACATTGTAAAGATGCGAGTAAAACGTTTTCTAACGATAGAAGTGCGAAGGTTAGGTTAGGTTAGGTTAGTTTAGGCTAGGTAGCGTCGTGAAACTACCAAAAACGACGTCATCTAAAGAGATAGTGTTGTTTTATTGCGAGTATTAAACTGCGATAGGTGAAATGTTGTGAAAGCACACAAAACGGCATGAACAAGCCAAATACTGCGTGTTCTACCGTTACAAGTGCGAAACTGCTATATTGTGATATTCTCGTTAAAGCGCATGCAAGCATCGTGAAACCTTAAAGAACAATGTCATTTAGCGAGATACAGCGTTCTGTACTGCAATAAGTTGGTGAAAAACTGTGATGTTATGCAAATATCGTAATTGTGAACGAAACAGTGTAATAGAGCGTTTTTCAATACAAGTACGAATGTTAGGTTAGGTTAAGATATGAACCGTCGTAAAACCGCATTAAACAATTTCACTTAGTGATATGTAGTGTTTTTCAACATTACAAGTCGGGAACTACGATATCTAATGTGAAAGCGCATGAAACCGTCGTAATCTTGTAGAAAACATTGTAAAGTTGCGAGTAAAACGTTTTCTAACGATAGAAGTGCGAAGGTTAGGTTAGGTTAGGTTAGTTTAGGCTAGGTAGCGTCGTGAAACTACCAAAAACGACGTCATCTAAAGAGATAGTGTTGTTTTATTGCGAGTATTAAACTGCGATAGGTGAAATGTTGTGAAAGCACACAAAACGGCATGAACAAGCCAAATACTGCGTGTTCTACCGTTACAAGTGCGAAACTGCTATATTGTGATATTCTCGTTAAAGCGCATGCAAGCATCGTGAAACCCTAATGAACAATGTCATTTAGCGAGATACAGCGTTCTGTACTGCAATAAGTTGGTGAAAAACTGTGAGGTCAAGCAAATATCGTAATTGTGAACGAAACAGTGTAATTGAGCGTCTTTAGATACAAGTGCGAATGTTAGGTTAGGTTGACATATCAATCATATTAAAACCGCATTAAACAATGTCACTTAGTGATATGTAGTGTTTTTCAACATTACAAGTCGGGAACTACGATATCTAATGTGAAAGCGCATGAAACCGTCGTAATCTTGTAGAAAACATTGTAAAGTTGCGAGTAAAACGTTTTCTAACGATAGAAGTGCGAAGGTTAGGTTAGGTTAGGTTAGTTTAAGCTAGGTAGCGTCGTGAAACCACCAAAAACGACGTCATCTAACGAGATAGTGTTGTTTATTGCGAGTACGAAACTGCGATAGGTAAAATGTTGTGAAAGCACACAAAACGGCATGAACAAGCCAAATACTGCGTGTTGTACCGTTACAAGTGCGAAACTGCTATGTTGTGACATTCTCGGTAAAGCGCATGCAAGTATCGTGAAACCTTAAAGAACGATGTCATTTAGCGAGATACAGCGTTCTGTACTGTAATAAGTTGGTGAGAAACTATGAGGTCAAGCAAATATCGTAATTGTGAACGAAACAGTGTAATTGAGCGTCTTTAGATACAAGTGCGAATGTTAGGTTAGGTTGACATATCAACCATCGTAAAACCGCATTAAACAATGTCACTTAGTGATATGTAGTGTTTTTCAACATTACAAGTCGGGAACTACGATATCTAATGTGAAAGCGCATGAAACCGTCGTAATCTTGTAGAAAACATTGTAAAGTTGCGAGTAAAACGTTTTCTAACGATAGAAGTGCGAAGGTTAGGTTAGGTTAGGTTAGTTTAGGCTAGGTAGCGTCGTGAAACTACCAAAAACGACGTCATCTAAAGAGATAGTGTTGTTTTATTGCGAGTATTAAACTGCGATAGGTGAAATGTTGTGAAAGCACACAAAACGGCATGAACAAGCCAAATACTGCGTGTTCTACCGTTACAAGTGCGAAACTGCTATATTGTGATATTCTCGTTAAAGCGCATGCAAGCATCGTGAAACCTTAAAGAACAATGTCATTTAGCGAGATACAGCGTTCTGTACTGCAATAAGTTGGTGAAAAACTGTGAGGTTATGCAAATATCGTAATTGTGAACGAAACAGTGTAATAGAGCGTTTTTCAATACAAGTACGAATGTTAGGTTAGGTTAAGATATGAACCGTCGTAAAACCGCATTAAACAATGTCACTTAGTGAGATGCAGTGTTTTTCACCATTACAAGTCGGGAACTGCGATATCTAATGTGAAAGCGCTTGCAAACGTCGTTAGGTTAGGTTAGGTTAGGTTAGGTTAGGTTAGGTTACGTTAGGTTAGGTTTGGTTAGGTTAGGTTAGGTTAGGTTATGTTAGGTTAGGTTGGGTTAGGTTAGGTGAGGTTACGTTAGGTTAAGGTATGAACCGTTGTAAAACCGCAATAAACAATGTCACTTAGTGAGATGCAGTGTTTTTCACCTTTACAAGTTGGGAACTGCGATATCTAATGTGAAAGCGCTTGAAACCGTCGTAATGTTGTAGAAAGCAATGTAAAGTAGCGAGTAAAACGTTTTCTAACGATAGAAGTGCGAAGGTTATGTTAGGTTGAGTTATGTTAGTTTAAGCTAGGTAGCGTCGTGAAACCACCAAAAACGACGTCATCTAACGAGATAGTGTTGTTTTATTGCGAGTACGAAACTGCGATAGGTAAAATGTGAAAGCACACAAAACGGCATGAACAAGCCAAATACTGCGTGTTGTACCGTTACAAGTGCGAAACTGCTATGTTTTGACATTCTCGGTAAAGCGCATGCAAGTATCGTGAAACCTTAAAGAACGATGTCATTTAGCGAGATACAGCGTTCTGTACTGTAATAAGTTGGTGAGAAACTGTGAGGTCAAGCAAATATCGTAATTGTGAACGAAACAGTGTAATTGAGCGTCTTAAGATACAAGTGCGAATGTTAGGTTAGGTTGACATATCAACCGTCGTAAAACCGCATTAAACAATGTCACTTAGTGAGATGTAGTGTTTTTCAACATTACAAGTCGGGAACTACGATATCTAATGTGAAAGCGCATGAAACCGTCGTAATCTTGTAGAAAACATTGTAAAGTTGCGAGTAAAACGTTTTCTAACGATAGAAGTGCGAAGGTTAGGTTAGGTTAGGTTAGTTTAAGCTAGGTAGCGTCGTGAAACTACCAAAAACGACGTCATCTAACGAGATAGTGTTGTTTTATAGCGAGTATTAAACTGCGATAGGTGAAATGTTGTGAAAGCACACAAAACGGCATGAACAAGCCAAATACTGCGTGCTCTACCGTTACAAGTGCGAAACTGCTATATTGTGATATTCTCGTTAAAGCGCATGCAAACATCGTGAAACCTTAAAGAACAATGTCATTTAGCGAGATACAACGTTCTGTACTGCAATAAGTTGGTGAAAAACTGTGAGGTTATGGAAATATGGTAATTGTGAACAAAACAGTGTAATAGAGCGGTTTTAGATACAGGTGCGAATGTTAGGTTAGGTTAAGATATGAACCGTCGTAAAACCGCATTAAACAATGTCAATTAGTGAGATGCAGTGTTTTTCACCATTAAAAGTCGGGAACTGCGATATCTAATGTGAAAGCGCTTGCAACCGTCGTTAGGTTAGGTTAGGTTAGGTTAGGTTTTGTTAGGTTAGGTTAGGTTAGGTTAGGTTAGATTAGGTTAGGTTGGGTTGAGTTGGGTTAGGTTAGGTTAGGTTAGGTTGGGTTAGGTTAGGTTAGGTTACGTTAGGTTAGGCTAGGTTACGTTAGGTTAGGTTAGGTTAGGTTACGTTAGGTTAGGTTAGGTTAGGTAAGGATAATTTGGTTAGGTTAGGTAAGGTTAGGTTAGGTTAGGTTAGGTTGGGTTGGGTGTTGTTGGTTTGGGTTGGGTTGGGTTGGGTTAGGTTGGGTTAGGTTAGGTTAGGTTACGTTAGGTTAGGTTAGGTTAGGTTAGGTTAGAATAGGTTAGGTTAGGTTAGGTTACGTTAGGTTAGGTTAAGTTAGGTTAGGTTTGGTTAGGTTAGCTTAGGTTAGGTTAGGTTGGGTTGGGTTGGGTTGGGTTAGGTTAGGTTAGGTTAGGTTAGGTTGGGTTAGGTTAGTTTAGGTTAGGTTAGGTTAGGTTAGGTTGGGTTGGGTTGGGTTAGGTTAGGTTAGGTTAGGTTAGGTAAGGTTAGGTTAGGTTAGGTTAGGTTACGTTAGGTTAAGGTATGAACCGTCGTAAAACCGCATTAAACAATGTCACTTAGTGAGATGCAGTGTTTTTCACCTTTACAAGTTGGGAACTGCGATATCTAATGTGAAAGCGCTTGAAACCGTCGTAATGTTGTAGAAAGCAATGTAAAGTAGCGAGTAAAACGTTTTCTAACGATAGAAGTGCGAAGGTTATGTTAGGTTGAGTTATGTTAGTTTAAGCTAGGTAGCGTCGTGAAACCACCAAAAACGACGTCATCTAACGAGATAGTGTTGTTTATTGCGAGTACGAAACTGCGATAGGTAAAATGTTGTGAAAGCACACAAAACGGCATGAACAAGCCAAATACTGCGTGTTGTACCGTTACAAGTGCGAAACTGCTATGTTGTGACATTCTCGGTAAAGCGCATGCAAGTATCGTGAAACCTTAAAGAACGATGTCATTTAGCGAGATACAGCGTTCTGTACTGTAATAAGTTGGTGAGAAACTGTGAGGTCAAGCAAATATCGTAATTGTGAACGAAACAGTGTAATTGAGCGTCTTTAGATTGAAGTGCGAATGTTAGGTTAGGTTGACATATCAACCATCGTAAAACCGCATTAAACAATGTCACTTAGTGAGATGTAGTGTTTTTCAACATTACAAGTCGGGAACTACGATATCTAATGTGAAAGCGCATGAAACCGTCGTAATCTTGTAGAAAACATTGTAAAGTTGCGAGTAAAACGTTTTCTAACGATAGAAGTGCGAAGGTTAGGTTAGGTTAGGTTAGTTTAGGCTAGGTAGCGTCGTGAAACTACCAAAAACGACGTCATCTAAAGAGATAGTGTTGTTTTATTGCGAGTATTAAACTGCGATAGGTGAAATGTTGTGAAAGCACACAAAACGGCATGAACAACCCAAATACTGCGTGTTCTACCGTTACAAGTGCGAAACTGCTATATTGTGATATTCTCGTTAAAGCGCATGCAAGCATCGTGAAACCTTAAAGAACAATGTCATTTAGCGAGATACAGCGTTCTGTACTGCAATAAGTTGGTGAAAAACTGTGAGGTTATGCAAATATCGTAATTGTGAACGAAACAGTGTAATAGAGCGTTTTTCAATACAAGTACGAATGTTAGGTTAGGTTAAGATATGAACCGTCGTAAAACCGCATTAAACAATGTCACTTAGTGAGATGCAGTGTTTTTCACCATTACAAGTCGGGAACTGCGATATCTAATGTGAAAGCGCTTGCAAACGTCTTTAGGTTAGGTTAGGTTAGGTTAGGTTAGGTTAGGTTAGGTTAGGTTAGGTTACGTTAGGTTAGGTTTGGTTAGGTTAGGTTAGGTTAGGTTATGTTAGGTTAGGTTGGGTTAGGTTAGGTTAGGTTACGTTAGGTTAAGGTATGAACCGTTGTAAAACCGCAATAAACAGTGTCACTTAGTGAGATGCAGTGTTTTTCACCTTTACAAGTTGGGAACTGCGATATCTAATGTGAAAGCGCTTGAAACCGTCGTAATGTTGTAGAAAGCAATGTAAAGTAGCGAGTAAAACGTTTTCTAACGATAGAAGTGCGAAGGTTATGTTAGGTTGAGTTATGTTAGTTTAAGCTAGGTAGCGTCGTGAAACCACCAAAAACGACGTCATCTAACGAGATAGTGTTGTTTTATTGCGAGTACGAAACTGCGATAGGTAAAATGTGAAAGCACACAAAACGGCATGAACAAGCCAAACACTGCGTGTTGTACCGTTACAAGTGCGAAACTGCTATGTTTTGACATTCTCGGTAAAGCGCATGCAAGTATCGTGAAACCTAAAAGAACGATGTCATTTAGCGAGATACAGCGTTCTGTACTGAATAAGTTGGTGAGAAACTGTGAGGTCAAGCAAATATCGTAATTGTGAACGAAACAGTGTAATTGAGCGTCTTAAGATACAAGTGCGAATGTTAGGTTAGGTTGACATATCAACCGTCGTAAAACCGCATTAAACAATGTCACTTAGTGAGATGTAGTGTTTTTCAACATTACAAGTCGGGAACTACGATATCTAATGTGAAAGCGCATGAAACCGTCGTAATCTTGTAGAAAACATTGTAAAGTTGCGAGTAAAACGTTTTCTAACGATAGAAGTGCGAAGGTTAGGTTAGGTTAGGTTAGTTTAAGCTAGGTAGCGTCGTGAAACTACCAAAAACGACGTCATCTAACGAGATAGTGTTGTTTTATAGCGAGTATTAAACTGCGATAGGTGAAATGTTGTGAAAGCACACAAAACGGCATGAACAAGCCAAATACTGCGTGTTCTACCGTTACAAGTGCGAAACTGCTATATTGTGATATTCTCGTTAAAGCGCATGCAAGCATCGTGAAACCTTAAAGAACAATGTCATTTAGCGAGATACAACGTTCTGTACTGCAATAAGTTGGTGAAAAACTGTGAGGTTATGGAAATATGGTAATTGTGAACAAAACAGTGTAATAGAGCGGTTTTAGATACAAGTGCGAATGTTAGGTTAGGTTAAGATATGAACCGTCGTAAAACCGCATTAAACAATGTCAATTAGTGAGATGCAGTGTTTTTCACCATTAAAAGTCGGGAACTGCGATATATAATGTGAAAGCGCTTGCAACCGTCGTTAGGTTA